>NC_057814.1:174529827-174560821 GCF_018294505.1 Triticum aestivum
GCCGACCTCGCCGCCCAGCGCCTCCACGCCGCCGGTGCCGCCTCCTCCGACGGACCCCGGCGATCTCCGACCTCGCCGGCCCCGTCCCTCCGCCGTCCCCGGCGATCTCCGGCGAGCCGCCGCCTATCTCGGCTTGCGTGCCCACAAACCCTAGATCGAGGTTGACTTCCCCCCCTCGTTTTCCTGCCAAGTCCCGTATATATCACTTTATGTTGCTCTGTTCATCATGGCATATCTCATTGCATACTGCTCTGTTTCGCGTGCATGACATATCAAAATGTTCACCACGAGATGTTCTTCATTTTGTTCCATTGTGCCATCCTCGTTTGACTCCATCTTGAGGCCCAAATCTCTGATGCAAGAGTGCTATATGTTGTTTACTGCTGTTACTTATCAGAACTTGATGTTTTGTTATTTTTGTTGCATTTGATGTGTGCATCTTATGAGAATGAGACCTACATGTGTTTTGATCTATGCCATGCCATCTTTACAGGGGCGTATGCCATGTATTTTTGTGATCTATATGGTGAGTAGAACAAGCATGCAAACTAGGCTTCGTGATGTTTCTGTTTTCAGGGACTTGGGATTTTGGGAAGTCCTTTACCTGCTGTTATTTTGATGCCATTTATCCTTGATGCTACAGTGAGATCCATGCTTCTTTTGAGTATGTTCAGTAAGGAGGTTTTGGACATATGGTTGTGCTCTATCCATCCATGCCCCCTTTTGCAATTATGGAGTGACCTAGCATGTCTCAATCTTGCTCTACTTTTGCTATAAAATGTTCCTGGCAGAATGTTAACATGATATTCAATTTTGCCAAGGTTATTGTAGTTGATCCATACATGCTATGAACTTGCTCTTGCCATGGTTAGCTTCATGAACATGCTATCTTGCTGTAGGTATACTTGTTTTGTCATGCATTGCTTTTGGATGAGTGAATCGAACTCACAAAGATGCCTTCATAAGTCTGAAACCTGTTAACGAAACTTGCTATGTTTACATGGGTGCCATCTTATCTTCTGCTCCTTTTTGGCTCACGGTCAGTAAGGCATTGTTGTTCTATGCATTTAGTAGATTCATGCCATGCCTTGTTTTGCTATTATAAGTTCTTGTAGCATGTTGATTGCTTGCTCTGAACATTGCTTCCTGATGTTATTTCTGGCATGTTCAGTATTTTCACCAAGTCTGTGAAGCTGATATCTTTTGCACTTTTGCCATGCTTGTTTGAACCTGTTATTGTGTGATTTAGCTGTAGCTCAGTGTTCATCTTTTGTCAAGCATCTCTTCTAGATCACTGCCATATGCTTTGTTGTTATGTTGGGGGTGCTGTAGCATAGTTTCTTGATGTATTCTAAGTGCTATCATGCTGTTAATCGCAGAATCGTGTCATTCTTGTTTTGCTTGCCATTTGCAAACCGTGAATCCGTTTCCGGTGATCTTTATATCGATTTCAACCGAAATCATCTCATCTTTCCAGAGGCATACTTGGTTTGCCAAGTTAATGCCTTGTTCATCCTTTTTCTTCCGGAGCATGCATATGCATCGCATATCACATCTCGCATATCATGCATGTATTGCATCATGTTGCTTGTGCATTGCACCGTGATTGATTTTGGTTCCATTGCTTGTGTTCTTGCTTTGGGTAGAGCCGGGAGACTAGTTCGTGAATGAGGAACCTGTTGAGTACGCTTATGAGGATCAAGCTTTCGACAACTCTGAGAACCTTGCAGGCAAGATGACCATACCCTTGAAATCACTTCTATCTTTGCTTTGCTAGTTGTTCGCTCTATCTCTATGCTGCGCTACCTACCATTTGCTATATCATGCCTCCCATATTGCCATGTGAAGCCTCTAACCATCCTTTCCTAGCAAATCATTGTTTGGCTAAGTTACCGCTTTTGCTCAGCCCTTCTTATAGCGTTGCTAGTTGCAGGTGAAGTTGAAGTTGGTTCCATGTTGGAACATGGATATTTTGGAATATCACAATATCTCTTATTTAATTAATGCATCTATATATTTGGTAAAGGGAGGAGTGCTCGGCCTTATGCCTGGTGTTTTGTTCCACTCTTGATGCCCTAGTTTCCGTCATACCGGTGTTATGTTCCTTGATTTTGCGTTCCTTACGCGGTTGGGTGATTTATGGGGCCCCCTTGACAGTTTGCCCTGAATAAAACTCCTCCAGCAAGGCCCAACCTTGGATTTACATTTGCCTACCTGGGCCTTTTTCCCTTGGGTTTTCGCGAGCCCGAGGGTCATCTTTATTTAAACCCCCGGACCAGTGCTCCTTCGAGTGCTGGCCCAAACCGGGCGATGTCCGGCGCCCCCTGGGCAACCAGGGTCTATGCCAACCCGACGTCTTGCCCATCCGGTGTGCCCTGAGAACGAGATATGTGCAGCTCCTATCAGGATTTGTCGGCACATTCGGGCGGCTTTGCTGGTCTTGTTTTACCATTGTCGAAATGTCTTGTAAACCGGGATTCCGAGACTGATCGGGTCTTCCCGGTGGAAGGTTTATCTTTCGTTAACCATGAGAGCTTATAATGGGCTAAGTTGGGACATCCCTGCAGGGTATTATCTTTCGAAAGCCGTGCCCGCGGTTATGAGGCAGATGGGAATTTGTTAATGTCCGGTTGTAGAGAACTTGACATGCGACTTAATTAAAACGCATCAACCGCGTGTGTAGTCGTGGTTGTCTCTTTTCGGCGGAGTCCGGGAAGAGAACACGACTTTTGGGTTATGTTTGACGTAAGTAGGAGTTCAGGATCACTTCTTGATCATTGCTAGTTGATGACCGTTCCGTTGCTCCTCTTCTCGCTCTTATTTGCGTACGTTAGCCACCATATATGCTTAGTGCTTGCTGCAGCTCCACCTCACTACCCCTTTCCTACCCTTAAGCTTAAATAGTCTTGATCTCGCGGGTGTGAGATTGCTGAGTCCTCGTGACTCACAGATACTTCCAAAACAGTTGCAGGTGCCGACGATACCAGTGCAGGTGATGCAACCGAGCTCAAGTGGGAGTTCGATGAGGACCTTGGTCGTTATTATGTTTCGTTTCCTGATGATCAGTAGTGGAGCCCAGTTGGGACGATCGGGGATCTAGCATTTGGGGTTGTCTTCTTTTATTTTGGTTCTGTACTCGGACCTTGATTGTACTCTGGTTGATGTATGTTTAATTAATGTATTGTGTGAAGTGGCGATTGTAAGCCAACTCTTTATCCCATTCTTGTTCATTACATGGGATTATGTGAAGATGACCCTTCTTGCGACAAAACCTACAATGCGGTTATGCCTCTAAGTCGTGCCTCGACACGTGAGAGATATATCCGCATCGTGGGCATTACAGTAGCTTTGCGGTGGACCCTCATAGCGTCCCACGCACGAAGGCCAGAAGAGCTCCTGAGATGCGGCCCTGTTGAGCCCTGGGACGTCGATGCAGACGCGCAGCTCGGCATCCTCGCCTAGATGTGGAGCTGCGCCTGGTGAGCGGCGGTCGCGCGCATGGCCCTTGCGTCTTGTAGTTCCTGAGTAGTCTTGGTGATGAACTCTTGAGCGGTGGGCGCTCCTCGCCCTGTGTTCTCCTGAGGGAAACGTGCCGCGAAGCACACCTCCAAGTGGTGCCCAAGCGCCTCCCTCGTGAGGTTGGCAAGGTCTGAGGCCCTCCAGAAGAGAGCCCCGAGCCCTGCCCGAGGAGGGTGTCGGGCGCGCTTTCCTATGCGATGGAGGGAGGCGCCCCAGGCACAGGCGCCGACCCTAACGAGGCGCCGCTGGCCTGAGGTCCTGCGTGGAGCAGCTGCTTCTTCTTCTTGGGGGTGGTCTCAGAAGGACGCTCGCCCTTGCTGTCTGGGTCATCGATTGCTGCAGCTTGGAAGGCATGCTCGAGGGATCACACCGCATCTCTTTCTTCACATGGGACTGTGATGATTCTGCCGCATCCTAGCATCTTGAGGACATTGTAGCCATGGTGGGTCACCACCATGAACTTGGCCAGGGCCGGATACCCGAGGATGGCATTGTACGGCAGGCGGATGTGCGCGACGTCGAAGTCGATAAGCTCGGTGCGGTAGTTCTTGTGTTCGCCGAAGGTGACAGGGAGACGGACCTGCCCTATCGGTGTGGTGGAACCGTCGGTCACTCCTTAGAAGGGCTTGGTAGGTTGCAGCTGGTCATATGGCACTTGGAGGTTGTCGAACGTGTCGACGGACAGGACGTTGAGCCCTCGGCGCTGTCAATGAGGGTCTTGGTGACTTGCACGTTGCTGATGACTGGGGAGCAGAGTATCGGGACAGCGCCTGCGGTGGCCGCGCACTTGAGCTGATCCGCCGAGCTGAACGTGATGGCGCACTTGGACCACCCGAGCGAGCGTGTGGCTTCAAGCTTGGGGAGGACTCCATTCACTTCACGTGCAAACTGTTTGAAGATACGTTGCGAGGCTGGGGCTTGAGCACCACCCAAGATGCAAGCGATAGCGCGCGGCTCCTGGAAGGCCCCAGCCCCCTCGTCCTGATGGTGGTCGTCATTCCTTCTTGGTGCTGGCGGCAGCGGAGGAAGGCCAGCGTTGCCGTGGGGGCGATCCTCACGAGGCTGATCCCTCCAGGCGCCCTCGCGAGGCTGATCCTGCCAGCGGTCCTCACGAGGCCGGTCGCGCCACTCCTGACGAGGGCCACGGTCGTTCCAGCGCCCGCACCACGTCCTCTTCCTCGGCCGTAGCCCCGGCCGTTGCGCTCGGGGCGTTGGCCGAAGCAACCTTCGCGAATGGCTCTAAGCTCTTGACAGTCGCTGGTGTTGTGGGTGTGCAGGTTGTGGAAGGCACAGAACGGTTGGCTCCTCTTGGATGACTCGGGCTGGTGTCTGCCGCGCTTGGTGTCCGGCTCCGCTGCGAGTACGACTGATCCCTTGCGCTTCACATCCTTGGCCTTGGCTTTCTTCTCATCCGGGTCTGCGGCTGGGAGCTCGAGGAGGGAGAGGCACCCCTCCTCAGCTCTTGCGCACTTGGTCGCCAGGTTGAACAGCTCTAGAGATGTGCACAACTCCTCGTGGATGGCGAGCTCCTCCTTCATCTTGACGTCACGGACGCCATCAGAGAACGCGGAGATGATGGCCTCGTCAGTCGCCTTGGGGATCTTGAGGCAGACGTTGTTAAAGTGCTGGATGTACTTCTGGAGGGTCTCTCCTCGTTGTTGTTTGACGCGGCGAAGGTCACCCGCAGCCGGCGGGCGGTCGCGAGTGCCCTGGAAGTTGGCGACGAAGCGATCACGCATCTCGTCCCAGGAGGAGATCGAGCCCGACGGCAGGTTCAGGAGCCAGGAGCGGGCACCATCCTTGGGAGCCATGGGGAACCAGTTTGCCATGACTTTCTCGTCGTCGTTGGCCTCCTCGATGCTCAGCTTGTAGAGCTGCAAGAACTCTACGGGATCCGGGGTGCCGTCGTAGCGAGGAGGCAGATCCGGCTTGAACTTGCCCGGCCATGCGACGCTACGCAGCTCCGGGGTGAAGGCGCGACAGCCGGCTGTGGTCACCGGGGCCCGTCTTGGAGGTGGAGCTTGGTCTCGATGGGGTCCGTGCTCTGCCACCGCGGGTGCCGCGCGGTCTTGGTGAGGTGGCACGAGGAGCGCAGGAGCAGCTTCTCGCGGCCGAGAAACTTCTTGGCAGCTTCTCTCTTCGTGCGCGGGCGCCGAACGCGGTGGGTCACGCCATGGGGCCGCGCGCCTTGGCGCCAGGGCGCCGTCTTGGGGCAGAGGTGGTGGAGGCACCCCATGAGCCACGCCGCCCGTGGCTAGTGGAGGACAAGGCAGTGAAAGGGACGGCGCAGGGGAGCCCCCTGCGGCGCTGACAAGCTCAGCGATGCGGTCGAGCCAGTCCTCGTAGAGGGCGTTGACGGGGCGGTAGCGGAGGAGCTCTCGCGCCAGCCCCAGCGCAGCCTGAGGGTCCACGGGAGCGCGACGATGTGGGACGATGAACCGGCCGGGGTCAGCGATGGAGTGGTGGTGCGGCCGTCCCGCCGCACCGAGGGGTGCAGCGAGGACGCTTGCTTCTCGTTCCCCGCCGGGCCGATGGCGGCGTTGGCGGCAGGCGACGGAGAGCGACGGGGTGGCCCGCCGACGGGAGCCATCTGAGCGACGCGGGTGGCGAGGGTAGCCCGTCGTTCAGCGCGGGCACGACGAGCGTCCGCCATGGAGACGACGGAGCAATGGAGCGCAGATCGACGGAAGGCAGGCTACGGCGCACCCCTACCTGGCGCGCGAAATGTCGGATCTTGGGTTCCGGCAAAACCATTAAGGTTTGAACTCGGGGTGCGCGCGTAGCTTTCCCCCTACCGATTTACGCCCTGGCTTCGCTAAGATCTCACGGACGAACTCGACGAACTCGCAACACAAAGGACACAGGGATTTATACTGGTTCGGGCCACCGTTGTGGTGTAATACCCTACTCCAGTGTGTGGTGGTGGACTGCCTCTTGGGGTGATGATGAATTGTACAAAGGGAAGAACAGCCTCCTAAGGTTGAGGTGTTCTTGTGCTTGTGCGTGGCTAAGGGGTTGGCTCAAGATTCGATCCCCTTCCTACTGTGGTGGCTAGTTCTATTTATAGAGGCCCTGGTCCTCTTCCCAAATATTGAGCGGGAAGGGAGCCAACAACGGCCAATTTGAAAGGGGACAACTGGTACAGCTTATCCTGACAAAAGTAGTCTTCGCCTGCAAAAGGCTATGGTGGTGATGCTTCCTTGGGCTCCATGGTGACCTCCGTCTTGTTGTCCTCATGGTCTTGGTCTCGTTGCACCAATGTGGAAACCTTTGCTTGTTGCCTCGGTACTCCGCGCCTGCGCTTGCCCCCTTAGCACCAAAGGGTAAATGAGGACACTGTGCGCGCTGGCACCCGCCTGGTCTCGATCGCCAGGGCTTACGTCACGAGAACCTAGTGAGGTTTGCCCTGCCTTGAACTCTCCGCTCCTAGCGAGCTAACCTGGCTAGGCCGCTCCCGAGGTGGTCTTGCGTCGTCCACCTCGCGAGGCTTGACCCCTCGCGGGGGTCTTGGGTGCCTTGTTGATGAAGATGGGCCGTACAGCCCGCCCGCAGAGGCACGCCGTGGGCCGCAGGTAGGCAAGTCTGGGGACCCCCGTTCCCAGAATGCCGACAATACCCAAAGGAGACTGTTGGCTACACCTTCTATCACAGATCCGAAGGCAAGACATTTGTTGCTAAGAATGGATCCTTTCTAGAGAAGGAGTTTCTCTCGAAAGAAGTGAGTGGGAGGAAAGTGGAACTTGATGAGGTAACTGTACCTGCTCCCTTATTGGAAAGTAGTTCATCACAGAAATCAGTTTCTGTGACCCCTACACCAATTAGTGAGGAAGCTAATGATGATGATCATATAACTTGAGATCAAGTTACTACTGAACCTCGTAGATCAACCAGAGTAAGATCCACACCAGAGTGGTACGGTAATCCTGATCTGGAGGTCATGTTACTTGACCTTGACGAACCTACGAACTATGAGGAAGCGATGATGAGCCCAGATTCCGCAAAATGGTTTGAGGCCATGAAATCTGAGATGGGATCCATGTATGAGAACAAAGTGTGGACTTCGGTTGACTTGCCCGATGATCGGCAAGCCATCGAGAATAAATGGATCTTCAAGAAGAAGACAGATGATGACGGTAATGTTACTTTCTACAAAGCTCGACTTGTTGCGAAAGGTTTTCAACAAGTTCAAGGAGTTGACTACGATGAGACCTTCTCACCCGTAGCGATGCTTAAGTCCGTCCGAATCATGTTAGCAATTGCCGCATTTTATGATAATGAAATTTGGCAAATGGATGTAAAGACTGCATTCCTGAATGGATTTCTGGAAGAAGAGTTGTATATGATGCAACCTGAAGGTTTTATCGATCCAAAGGATGCTAACAAAGTGTGCAAGCTCCAGCGATCCATTTATGGACTGGTGCAAGCATCTCGGAGTTGGAATAAACGTTTTGATAGATTGATCAAAGCATATGGTTTTATACAGACTTTTGGAGAAGCCTGTATTTACAAGAAAGTGAGTGGGAGCTCCGTAGCATTTCTAATATTATATGTGGATGACATATTGTTGATGGGAAATGATATAGAATTTCTAGATAGCATAAAAAGATACTTGAATAAGAGTTTTTCAATGAAAGACCTCGGTGAAGCTGCTTATATATTGGGCATCAAGATCTATAGAGATAGATCAAGACGCTTAATTTGACTTTCAAAAAGTACATACCTTGATAATGTTTTGAAAAGGTTCAAAATGGATCAAGCAAAGAAAGGGTTCTTGCCTGTGTTACAAGGTGTGAAGTTGAGTCAGACTCAATGCCCGACCACTGCAGCAGATAGAGAGAAAATGAAAGGTGTTCCCTATGCTTCAGCCATAGGCTCTATCATGTATGCAATGCTGTGTACCAGACCTAATGTGTGCCTTGCTATTAGTTTAGCAGGGAGGTACCAAAGTAATCCAGGAGTGGATCACTGGACAGCGGTCAAGAACATCCTGAAATACCTGAAAAGGATTAAGGATATGTTTCTCGTTTATGGAGGTGACAAAGAGCTTGTTGTAAATGGTTACGTTGATGCAAGCTTTGACACTGATCCGGATGACTCTAAGTCACAAACCGGATACGTGTTTCTATTGAACGGTGGAGCTGTCAGTTGGTGCAGTTCTAAGCAGAGGGTCGTGGCGGGATCTACGTGTGAAGCAGAGTACATAGCTACTTCGGAAGCAGCAAATGAAGGAGTCTGGATGAAGGGGTTCATATCCGATCTAAGTGTCATACCTAGTGCATCGGGTCCAATGAAAATCTTTTGTGACAATACTGGTGCAATTGCCTTGGCAAAGGAATCCAGATTTCACAAGAGAACCAAGCACATCAAGAGACGGTTCAATTCCATCCGCGATCAAGTCAAGGAGGGAGACATAGAGATTTGCAAGATACATACGGATATGAAAGTTGCAGACCCGTTGACTAAGCCTCTCTCACGAGCAAAACATGATCAACACCAAGACTCCATGGGTGTTAGAATCATTACTGTGTAATCTAGATTATTGACTCTAGTGCAAGTGGGAGACTGAAGGAAATATGCCCTAGAGGCAATAATAAAGTTGTTATTTACATTTTCTTATATCATGATAAATGTTTATTATTCATGCTAGAATTGTATTAACCGGAAACTTGATACATGTATGAATACATAGACAAACAAAGTGTCACTAGTATGCCTCTACTTGACTAGCTCATTGAATCAGAGGGTTAAGTTTCCTAACCATAGACATGAGTTGTCATTTGATTAACGGGATTACATCATTAGAGAATGATGTGATTCACTTGACCCATTCCATTAGCTTAGCATTTGATCGTTTAGTATATTGCTATTGCTTTCTTCTTGACTTATACATGTTCCTATGACTATGAGATTATGCAACTCCCGAATACCAGAGGACCACTTTGTGTGCTACCAAACGTCACAACGTAATTGGGTGATTATAAAGGTGCTCTATAGGTGTCTCCGATGGTACTTGTTGAGTTGGCATAGATCAAGATTAGGATTTGTCACTCCGATTGTCGGAGAGGTATCTCTGGGCCCTCTCGGTAATGCACATCACTATACGCCTTGCAAGCAATGCAACTAAAGAGTTAGTTGTGCGATGATGTATTACAAAACGAGTAAAGAGACTTGCCGGTAACGAGATTGAACTAGGTATTGAGATACCGACGATCGAATCTCGAGCAAGTAGCATACCGATGACAAAGGGAACAACGTATGTTGTTATGCGGTTTGACCGACAAAGATCTTCATAGAATATGTAGGAACCAATATGAGCATCCAGGTTCCGCTATTGGTTATTGACCGGAGATGAGTCACGGTCATGTCTACATAGTTCTCGAACCCGTAGGGTCCGCACGCTTAACGTTCGGTGACGATCAGTAATATGAGTTTATGTGTTTTGATGTACCGAAGGTAGTTCGGAGTCCCGGATATGATCATGGACATGATGAGGAGTCTCGAAATGGTCAAGACATAAAGATCAATATATTGGATGACTATGTTTGGACTTCGGAAGTGTTCCGAGTGAGTTTGGATGAATACCGGAGCACCGGGGGGTTACCGGAACCTCCCGGGGAGTGTAATGGGCCTCATGGGCCTTAGTGGAGGGAGGGGCGGCCAGGGCAGGCCGCGCGTCCCCTCCCCCTCTAGTCCAAATTGGACAAGGAAAGGGGGGGGGGCTGTAGGAGATATGCCCTAGAGGCAATAATAAATGATATTATTTATGTCCAAGTTCATTATTATGTTTATGTTCCATGCTATAACTGCTATGGTTCTCGAGTCTGCAATAACACGAGGCTCGGAGGAAGACTCATATGCACGTGTGGAATAATAAACGGCAAGAAGTATTCTTAGTCTGGCCTCTAAGACTAGCTCAAGTGTTGCATGATGGTTCTATTTTCCTGATCATGGGCATGTCTATGCCAGCAACTTTGAGGGCACAATGTTAAGAGAACATTTGTGTTGAATCGACCCGGATTGATGTTATGCTATGAGATTCATTCATCACAAGTTTATGGTTGATAACACAGAGATGGTTAATGTTTGCATAATTCCTTAGACCATGAGAGTATCGAGTTTCTTCATACTTGCTTCATGAACTTTGGGGTTTGTTAAACGTCATCCATAAATGGGTGGCTATTACATCGGCTTACGGGTTCATGGAAAAGTGTGTCAAGTAACTTGATAGCTCAAGATTGGGATTTGATCCTCCGACGATGGAGAGATATTCTCGGGCCCTCTCGGTGTTACGGTATCCATCATCGTCTGGCCGGACACAGTGTCATTTGATCACAGGGATGCCGGAACACGAAAACGAGAAAAGAGAACAAAACCGGTAACGAGGTAACTTGCATGGTGGACTAATTGTTCGTACACGGGGATGCAATAAATCTCACCTCGGGTGTTTGTGACATATTGCGAAGCAACAAGAATAACTCACTGCAACTCGAGGTTCACTCGAATATTCATTCGTGTGGGTATAGGGGTCCATATGCGTGTCCACGGCTCCGATGTTGATCATTGATCGGAAAGTGTTCCGGTCATGTCTATGCTTCACCGAACCTATAGGGTCACATGCTTAAGGGTCATCTATCTGCTGAATACTAGATAGGGAGTCTGAGAGAAATTTGCCGAAAAAGTTTTGGAGACAATGGAAGAGTTCCGGAGAGAGAATAGCGAAACAGTTTCGTAAAACCGAAAAGTTGTTTCAGGATATACCATTAAGTCAGATTGGTTTCGGGACACGCCTGATAATTCTTGGAGGGTGCCAGAATTATTCAGGAAATTTCTGGGAATTTTTCGGGATAAAAACCGGAAATGTTTCGGAGTTGCCGGTACCGCTTTGGTTGTTTTTCGCAGATGAAATTCACTAATCTGAAATTGTTTCAGAACAAATCCAAAATCATTTTAGTGGGTACTGGAATAATTCTAAGACCCACAGAAATATTTTCTGATTTAATGGACTTGAAAAATTGTCTTCATGAATAGTGAAAACGCATTCTTGTTTGCTTTTCGCAGATGAAAATCACTAAACCGAAATTGTTTCGGAACGCGTTGAAAATTATTTTAGTGGGTACTGGAAATGTTCTGAGCCCACATAAATATTTTCAGTTCCAACGGACGCTGAAAAATGTCGTCATGAATAGTGAAAGTGCTTTTTGCTTGGCTTCTTGTTGAAGCCACCTTGCGGGCCTTTTGGTATTATCCCCTTGGCTTCTTGGAGAAGCCACCCTTTGGGCTTGGCCTATAAATAGGGGTGGAGGGGGCTGCCTAAAGACACACTCTTTCTCACATACAAGTGCCTTGCATGATCTGGCTTCTCTCTCCCTCCCAGCAAAATAGTTTCGTAGAGCCGAAAGGTTGTCTAGGTTCCGGTGGGAACTAGTTCTGGACGGCGAAGCCCTGCCGGATAGATGACACCGTATGTGTGCAACCCTGTAGAGAGGTCGTAGTTTCGATCCTTTTGCCCGAGGGGCTGTTTCGAGAGTGCCTCCCGAAGGGCTGTCCAAGTGACAGTCCGAGTTCTGTGAGTCCTCCTGAAGGGCTGTCCGAGTGACCGTCCGAGTTTTGATGGTCCTCCCGAAGGGCTGTCCACGACACCGTCCGAGGGACCGTCCGACCGCCCCCTGGAGGGCTGTCCGTGGGGCGGATGAGGGTATACATCCTCGCGGTTGGGAGGTTGTAAATCCTAGCTGCAGGAATCTGCACCACCGTTTGTCATCGACTCTACTTCCGCTGCGCTACGAGTTGGTAACGAAAAAGATCAAACCATGTATGCAGTCTCCATAGTGGTCCTGGGTTGGTGCGTAGGTCAGAATTTTTTTGTTTTTTGCTGCGTTCCCCAATAGTGGCATCAAGAGCCGTGTTATGCATAGATGCAGGTTTCGATCTAGAATACATGGAGATGTATGGGTATTGCATAATATAATTAGGTAGTAGATGAGATCTATTGCTGAAAATTATTTATGCGGGTGACAGATCAAATCTGTTACCCGACGTTCTTGTTGCTTCCCTAGAATTTGCGTTTGCTCAATCTCGAGACAGCATGGTGGAATTTGACAAAGTTCTGGCAATCCGTGATCCTAATTGATCATGGAAGTGCTATCAGTTCTTTGGGTTCTGCCGTAGTCAAAAGAAAGATGAAATTCGCAGATGAAAGGGCATTGCAGATATGATTTGCATGGGGGTCATGCGTACGGCGAAGTTTAGAATGGGGCTCGAGATTTAATTATCTCGTGATTCATACACCCCGAGATGTTAATCTAGCAACTTCAAAAATCATACTTGATGATAAAACGTTGGTAGTTGCGGTTTAAGTCAAAACCTTAGAAGCCACGTAAAATAAAATTTTGCATAAACCGATTAGAGGCGTCTAACTTGGTTTTGCAGGATGTGCATGTGATGTGGTATAGCAATGCTCATATTCAATTTGATTATGTATGAGATCACTATATGATGTAATTAACATGACCAGCGTGTCATGATTCGGCATGATGGTTGGAGCCATATGATTGCACTTTAATGACCTGCGTGTCAACCTTAAGTAATGCATTTATTTTATCCGCTATGGAGATAGCGATATTATCTGGTGCATCGACAAGGTGGTGGCAATCTTCACGAAGGTGAACACCGACGCGAATGCCGAAGACGAAGAAATACTTGACTTCTCCGTCAGAAGAGGCTATACCATATCATGCTATTATGAATTGCCTGAGATGTTTATCCCTCTTGATGCACCCTTCTTCGTTGCGCGGTAGTCGCTTTTATTAGGGTGATCTCTCAAAAAATCAAGTAGTTAGTGTTCTCCCAAGTGTAGCACCGTCACGGCACATAACTTTTCGGGATATCATAGGATCTCCCTGGGTACGAACGATTAGGGAAGTGTGAGGCGGGTGAGTTGAGACCTCGCAGCAAGATCACTTGGTTGTCTTGACGTTCTGGAAGGATCTCCCTGAGCTTGGAACACGCACATCGAAAGATGAACAAGAGTCACATAGAGATGTGATCGGCAAGTTTGCCTACCAATTGAATTTCGCGCCATCAGCGTTCATCTCGTTCAATGGCGTTGAATGGATATGCGGGTCTTGTGTCACTCATAATCAATTTTGAGAGATATTGATTTGAGTGGGAGCACACTGTTGAATTAACATGTTTAATTCTCAGTGCAATTAATTATGAACATTGTCTAAGTGTTTCTTGCAAAAAATTTGTAGAATAATGGATCGTGTTTCCACCTTCCCTGTTAAAATTGAATAGCTGTTAAATATATGGTTAAAAATTTACGATCGGTAACGTAATGTGAGGATTGTCCACAAGAGTGCCGAGAAGGACTTTGTCATATCGCATGCTTTCGGTATCCTCCCACAAATGCTATGGATGATGTGTCTCTCGTCCTTCGATCCAAAAGCTAGAATTCCGTTACGGTCAAGTGCAATATGTTTGCTTCCATGAGACCCGAACTTTGATAGTTTTGGGATAGTTATGTGATATTCATGGAACTGAAAATTAATTTTCAGATACAAACAAAGGCTGAAAGATATGAAATATCCAAAGCAATGTTTGTTTGCAAATTATTAGTAAAGTGTTTACTATGCATTAGACTGATAAGAGAGGGATCTAGAAGAACGCCTGTCATGTGATGAAAGGTGAATAAAAGAAAAACTTAAAGAGAAAGGAAGTGTCCAAAGGGTGTTAGTATGACTTACACGCCTAGGAAGTCTGGGGCTAACGCCACTCTTAAGTTGGGTGCTTCTTTTGCGAGTACGAGAAATACTAAAAGTTAAACTGTTAGAAGTATAAAGGCAGAAAGAAAGATCACTGGAATATCCAGATCATGTATGAATGTCATACAAGTTTTTGATGTATAGAAGGCTGGTCAAAGATACAGTTCTTGGGTATTGTGAGTTAATCGCAAAGATACCCGCTCGATTGCATTCTGTTGTGAATCAATGTAAGAGCTACTATGGCCTAAAAAGACTAGACAGGAATGAGGTTTTAATACATGTTGGGAACATAGTAAAAGTTACTATACCTTGCATCCTTGTATTACCTATGTATTTTCTTTCATAATTCATTTTAGAGTTTCTCACACTCTAGCCCTTTGCATAAGGTATCTTGCAAGAAGGTTGTTCATAAGAGAACTTTTGATGTTCAATATTATGAATAAACATAAGGGCCATACTTTCATTATGAATGAGATGTATGTTATGAATAATGATATTATATATTACTTCTATGTTTACTTTCATAATTCATTTTAGAGTTTCTTACACTCTAGCCCATTGCACAATGTTTATTGCAAAATAGTTGTTCATAAAATAACAATTGTTGTTCAGTATTATGAATAACATGAAGGGCCATGCTTCCATCCAAGATGGTATGTATGTTATGAATATTGATGGTAAAGTGATACATCCATAACATTGACGCTACATGTGGCAAGACTATGAGAATACCACACATGTGTGGCACTGCATTTGGTCACATTGGAGAAACCCGCATGGAAAAATTCCATTATGATGGATTTTGAAGTCGTTTGATTTTGAATCATCGGACACTTGCAACTTTTCTCTGAAAAGTGAAGTGACTGAAATACCGTTCACAAGCCATAAGGAACGAGCAACAAACTTATTGGTGATCATACATTTTGATGTGTGTAGTTCAATAAATGTTGTTGCAAGTAGTGGATTTATATATCTTCAGAAATGACTCAAGTAGATATATGGATATTTTCTTGATGAGACATAAGTCTGGATCTTTTGAAATCATTCGAAAGGTTTTAAAAAATGAAGTAGAAGTTATTGTAACAAGGAAATTATGTTTCGACAATTTTATTGCAGAAAGGAATATTTGAGTTACAAGTTTAGCGAATGTATGATGAGTTGTGAAAAGAGTTTCATAACTTACAACTCCCAGAACACAACTATGAGTGGAATGTCTATGAAGATGTAATCAAACCATTTATGACATGGTAAGATCAAAGATGACATAAATAAATTTGCCATTATCTCTTTTAAAGAGTAATGCTTTAGAGACTGTGGCTTTTACACTGAAAAGAGCTCCATCAGGTCTGTTGAAATGACGGCATGGTATGGTACTGTCGGGTGGTAGGTGCGACATATGCCAACGGGTGGCTTATCATTGTGGGAGCCAGTAAGACATCGCCGGTGCCTGGAAACGGGATAAGGCACAGACATGCACGCCGGCGAATCTTACCCAGGTTCGGGGCTCTCCGTGGAGATAACACCCCTAGTCCTGCTCTGCGGGGTCTCCGCATGATCACTAGATCAACACAAGTGGCTACAAGAGGCTCCTTGAGTTGTTCGGCTAGAGGAAGAAGAAGGGCAAGGCTAGCTCTCCTCTTCTCTCTATGTGGTGTCTAAAACTCTCAGAGCTCAACCCTTTGCATGGGTGCCCCGGGGGGTTTATATAGGCCTACCCCCCAGGGGTACAATGGTAATCCGGCTGGACGCGGGTCCTAGCCGTCAGTGTCTGTATTCGCCGGCTTCTCTGCCGACTGCTGGGGCCCGCCGACTGGTGGGTCCCGCCGGCTGCCGGCCTCTTGGCCGATAGGCCGGCCCCACCGCTTGGGGGTCTTGTCGGTGGCTGGTTACTGTAGCCTCACCCCTGATGATGAGGACTTTGTCAAGGTAAGCATGGCTACAGTGCCGCCGCCTGGCGGGCTCTCACTGTAGCCTTGCCTCGTCTTGTCTCCTTAATGATGCACATACTTCGAGGGAGTGGGTAGCCGACTATTGGGAGCCGGCTACGCCCTAGACCAGCTGGGGGAGGCTTGGCCGCATTTGTGCGTCTCTCTGGCTGAAGGGCCCGCCGCCCGCGGGCCGTACTGACAGCCTGTCGTGGGCAGCGTCATGGTCAACATGGCAACAGTGTCGCGCCGGACGAGGGATGGCCGGCCCGTACGGTGCACTGTGGCCACGCGTGCTCCGGGATTCAGGGGTGAGAGGCTGTACTGTAGCCACACCCCGTCTTGTCACCGTTATGTGGGTGCAGCCCTTGAGGGTGCGATCTCGGCCGCTTGCCGGGAGCCGGTCTTCTTATGGCCGGCTTCTGGGAGTCGGCCCTCTTGTGGCCGGCTTCTGGGATTCGGCCGTCTTGTGGCTCTCTTCGGGAGGGTTTTTAGGGCCGGGTCGCCTTCCAGTAGTCGGCCTGTGAGATAGCCGGCCAGGGGAAGGCGGCCCTATACCTTGGGTGCTTGAAGGCTCGATCGGCCCGATAATTTTTAAAGAACCAGGGGGAGTTGGTTAGGCTACCCGTGGCCATTTACTCCGACAGTAGTCCCCGAAGCTGGTCGGGCTTCGAGGCTGAAAGGAGGACGAGAAGCTTAATCAGCTTCCTATCTTGAAGAGCCAGCAGCTAGGAGCCGGGTTTGGTCAGGTGCGCCGTCTTGGTGAGGTTTTGAAGTCTGAAGGCGGGAGCCAGCCGGCGCGCACGCCGGGTCACGGGCCGGCCGCTCGCTGCCCGCACGCCACGCGGCACCCTCCGGCTGGAAGGGCCTGCCAGCCCACGCGCCTGACGGGACACCGCCACAGGCCGAGGCCCGCCACTTCCACGCCTAGGCTTAGGTGTGGATCTTCTGTGGCCCAAAACGGGCCGCTCGCCTTCCAACGGCAGTTTCCGCACGCCGTTAGGGCGCAATAATCGCGGGACGTGGGGTAGTGGGCGTAGTTAATCCCACGTCCCCCCATGCCTCGCCTCCTCGGCTTCGCCGCACGAGGCTATAAATAGGGGGAGGAGGGGGAGCGGTAGACGCTCGCACGCTCACCCTCGCTCCACCATCTTCTTCTTCTTCCTCTCCGTCGCCGCAGCCTCTCGCGGCCGCGCCGTCCCTCTAGTCTTCCCACCACCCCGCAGCTTTGCCGCCGCGGGGCCGTGGTTTCGCCGTCGCCGCGCCCTTACTCATCAGCTTCTTGCCGTCATGTTGTGCGGCGGAGACTGGGATGGCTCCAACGTCCATGCAGACCACATCGACTTCCTCCGCAAGACGCGGCGGTTGCCCGGCGAGGACCATGCGGGTCCGTCTTGCGCCGAAGAGGGAGATCTCGCCGGTGCCGGAGGAAGGCGAGCGGGTAATCTTCCGCTCGCACTTCCTGCGCGGCCTTGGCCTGCCTGCGAGTGCCTTCTTCCGCTCCTTCCTTGAATTCTACCAGCTCCAGCCGCACCACCTGACTCCAAACACGGTGGTGCTTCTGTCTGCCTTCGTCACTTTGTGCGAGGGCTTCCTCGGCATCCTTCCCACCCTCGAGCTCTGGGGGGGATTCTTCCAGTCCAAGCTCGGCACCGCCATGCAGGGCGTGCCGGCTCAGAGCGGCGCCTTCATCACGGTGCGGAGACCGGTAGCCGACAACCCTTTTCCTCCCATCACGCTGATCCAGTCGGTGAAGCGCTACCAGAAATCCTACTTCTACATGAAGAACGTCGCCCCGCAAGGCGACTTCGTCAACTTGCCGGCTTATGTAGCCGGCCCGCCGGCTGGGAGGCGGCCCTAGTGGTCCTATCGTGCCAGAACGCTGTCACTTGCTGGAGCCGCCGCCGTCGTGCGACTCTGGGTAATGGTCCAGTCTGAGGGCCTGACCGGGTCCGACCTGCTGGCTGCCTTCGTGGTGCGCCGGGTGCTCCCGCTCCGAGGCCGCCCTCATATGATCTGTCAGATGAGCGGCCAACTCGATCCGAGTCGGATGTGCACCAAGGAGATGCCTCACGCCGAGGTAGCTCTCATGGTGAACTACCTCATGAAGTGCAAGCTCATCGACGAGTGGCAGTTTGGCAAGGAGCCGTACTCCCGTGCCCGTCCCCCACCTATGGTAAGCTTTCTTTATCTTCTCTTCTTTGCTTTTGTCACCAAGTTTCTCTTGGCCGACTCTGATCAGTCGGGTTGTCTTGACAGAGCCCCCTCCTTCGACCGGCAGCCGGAGCAGCGGGGGCGGAGCGCCAATTTCCCCCCGACTGGGCGAAGCATGACTTGGACGACCCTGACTTGGGGGCGGCCGCTATGGACGACAACACCGAGGAGGGACTCGGCGAGGCAGGCGGCTCTGGGCTTGGAGCTAGCTTCGATGACTGGCCGGATGATGACGAGGCGGAAGTCGTCCCGCGCCGCCAGCCGGCGTCCGATCATGGCGCGGACTCGTCTACCGCGCTGGCTGCCCGAGGCGGCGCGCAGAAGCGCCGGCCCGCGTCGGGCCTATTCAGCAGTCGGCCGAAGAAGCCCAAGAGCACGACAGCGGAGGCAGCCGCGACCAAGTGGGAAGAGGCAGCCGCGAAGGCTGCCCGCTTCCGCAAGGTGGTGAAGCAGCCACAAATGGTTTCAGCGTAAGTGCCGATTCTCTCACATATTCCTTCTTCTTTTTCGTTGATATCTTCTGAATCCTTGTCTTGACTTATCAAACAGGGCTCCGCTCTCTCTTGAGCGGACCGCTGCCGCCTCCATGGTTGGATCGGCAGGAGAATCCGCAAGCACCCGTCGTGTGGACCCCCGTGCCGAGCTTCAAGCGGCGACGGAGCGGAATGCGCGGGAGGCGGAGGAGCTGAGGGCGGCCGCTGCCAAGGCGGTGCAGGATCTGGCGGAGGAGTCGGCGGCGGCACAAGCCGACGCGGCGACCAAGACCCAGGCGGAGGCCGCAGCCATAGAGAGGGCGGCGGAGGCCCTGCTTGTCGTCCTCCTGCGCACCATGGCGCCCGAGATCCCGGAGCCCCCGCCGGAGGAAGCCGGTGGCTACCTGCCGGGGATGGAGAGGGAGGAGGACAACGTCGTCGTCCGGGAGAGGGAGGCGGCACCGCCATCGCCGACTGGGCGGACCAAGGCAGCCGGCCTAACGCGCCGCCCGTGCACCCAGCTGGAGGCGAGCTGGCTGCAAGGACGGACCTGGTGGTCCGGTCGCCATCGCACCAGTGCGCGGGGAAGGCCACTTCGGCGCCGGACCCGAAGAAGTCCGCGGGCTCTAGCTCATCGGCCCAGGATCTGGAGACGGCCAGCGCCAGCTCGGGGTGGACGCCGGGTGGTGGGACGGTCGTGGTGAACGTGGCGGCGCAAGAAGTCCGGAACCGGCTTCAGTCCCAGGCCGCCGTGCTGAGGCAGTACAATCAAGAGTTCCTCGCGACACGGACGGCCATTCGGGTGAGTCTTCCTGATTTTCTGTTTCTTGATCTTGATTTCTTCCATGGGGGCACGTCAACGCACCCACTGGGTGTAGTCCCCGAGTTCCGAGTCGGCTGCTGAGCAGGCGGCTTGGAACTTCTTAGTAGACTTCGGTTGCTATCATGTTCTTATTCGCTCCTCTGTCCTACTTGCAGGACTATCACAACCTCCGCGTGGCTGCCTTCATCTCCCAGGCTCGGGAGCTGACCCAGAAGACCACTGATCTTACTGAGAGCCGGAGTAAGTGGTTCATCTTTTATCTCACGTGGGGGCGCGTCAGCGCACCCACTGGGTGTAGTCCCCGAGATTCGGGCCGACTGCTGAGCAGTCGGGCCGGATCTTTCCTGGCGACTTCGTACTTATTTCTTTTTTCTTCTTTGCCATATTCGCAGAACCAATGCCGACCTGAGGGAGCAGTTGGGTGGGGCCCAGACCGCCCTTCGCGCCAAGGAAGCCGAGTGCAACACCTTGGCCCAGGAGCGTGACCGCTTGGCCAAGTGGCTGGCCGACCAGGAGGAGAGCCATAAGGCGGCCCTGAAGGCGGCGCAGGACAGCGAGGCCGCCCTCCAAGCCGAATACGAGACCGAGGCGGCGGGCTGGGCTGAGGCATGGAAATCGCTAATCAACGGCTATGGCGAGATCGAAGATTTGGTTGACGGTAGGCTGCCTTCTTCTTCGTTCCTTCGCTTGCCGCCTGCCATTTGGTCCATTTTCTGACTGTGTTTTTTCTCTTCCTTTCTTACTCGTGCAGAGTACTTCCCTGGCTACTCCACTGCCGCGAACCAAATCGTCGAGGCTCACCGCGAGGCGCAATGACAGGCTGGTGCTGAGATCGCGCCGGACGCTCGCCGGTCGCTTGAAGAGCAGCTTCTAGCGATCCAAGCCCGCCTCCAGCCGGCTCATCGGATGCTCCGCCGTCTTCAGCGCGTTGGGGCGCAAGTGCTAGCCGCCCTCTGGCCCGGCGAGGTGGTTCCCCGTACCCCCAGTCGGACTGCCGACTGGCTGGAGGTAGCGGTTGGCCACTTCGAGGCCAGGATATCCGCGGGGTGGCCGACTCCAGGAAGCCGGCCTCGAAGAGCGCCGACGCCAAGAAGCCGGCCGAGACCACAACCACCAAAGCTACGCCACATAACGGCGACAAGATGGGGTGTGGCCACAGTGCGGCCCACTACCCCCGAAACCCGAGGTAGGCATGGCCACAGGACGCCGTACGGGACGGCCATCTCCCGTCCGGCTCGGCACTTTAGCCATGCTTGCTTCGACGTCGCCCACGACGGACGCCAGTACGGCCCACGGGCGGCGGGCGCCCTCGGCCAGAGAGAAGCGCGGAGGCGGCCCGGCCTCCCCCAGTCGGCCAAGGGCATAGCCGGCCCCCAGAAGCCAGCTACCTCCTCCCTCGAAGCATGCGCCCCATTAAGGAGACAAGACGAGGTAAGGCTACAGTGAGGACCCTCGAGGCGGCCCACTATAGCCACGATTACCTCAACAACGCCCTCGTCATCAGGGACGAGGCTACAGAAAGCAGCCGCCGACAAGATCCTAGGCGGCGGGGCCGGCCTGTCGACCAAGAGGCCGGCAGCCGGCAGGACCCACCAGTCGGCGGGCCCCCACAACCGGCGGAGAAGCCGGCGAGCATAGACACTGATGGCTGGGACCAGAACCCTGCCGGACTACAATTGTACTCCCGGGGGGTAGGCCTACATAAACCCCCCGGAGCACCCATGCAAAGGGTTGGCTTCTGAGCATAGCACACACACCATAGAGAGAGAGAGGAGTGGGAGCTAGCCTTGTTCTTCTTCTCCCTTGAACCCAACAGCTCTAGAAGCGATTGTAGCTACTTTTACTGATCTAGTGATCATGCGGAGACCCCGCAGAGCAGGACTAGGGGTGTTATCTCCTCGGAGAGCCCCGAACCTGGGTAAGATCCGCCGGCGTGCATGTCTTCGCCTCATCCCGTTTCCAGGCACCGGCGACGTCTTATTGGCACCCACAATGATAAGCCACCCGTTGGCATATGTCGCACCAACCACCCGACATTTGGCGCCCACCATGGGGCCAGGTGCACCGTCGTCCGGAGACTTGTTCTGGACGGGAACCCTCTTGCTCCCCCGTGAGCGCAGCCAGCCTGCTGCGCCCGATGGCGTTTGCCTCGACGTGCTGCAAGGCGTCGACGATGCCTGCGCAGCGAGCTGCCTCGCCGATCTGCTCGGCGAGACTCGCATCTCCGACGAGCCTGTGTCCGACGCAGGCACGGACTACCCCGAGAGCCGCCTCGTCAGCCTCCTCGACCAGCTTCACGTCTCCAGCGAGCCTGCTGCAGATGTGGAGTCGGTCGGCTCCACCGACCCGATGCTTGTCGACTCCGACACGGCATCGCTCGACGCTTACCCCTCCGACGTGGTGGTCTTCGACGATCCCCTCCCTCGAGCTGACAGCGGCAGCAGCACTGTCACCGAAGTGCTGGTCATCAGCCACGCCCCCAACTCGGGCGAGAACGCCCACGACGCCCTGCAAGCGGCGATGCACGACCTCTCCGTCCCCATCCCGGCCGATGCCGACGCCGAGACCCTGGAGGCACGCCGCCTCGCCCTCATCGCGGAAGGCCAGAATATAGCCTCCATGAGACGCCTCACTGAGGCCCACCAGCGCGAAGTCGACCGCGCCGCCTTCGGCACGCCGCCGCCTAGCGGCCCGAGCCGAGCCGGCTTCGTCCAGAAGCGCGGCGCGGCCGTCGCCAGCATGCTGGGGGCAAATCGCCCGTCTATGCCACCCTGCTCGAGAATCTGCGAGCCGCTCAGGCGGCTGCAGAAGAGCTCAATGGGCTGGGA
This sequence comes from Triticum aestivum, assembly GCF_018294505.1. Taxonomy (NCBI): domain Eukaryota; kingdom Viridiplantae; phylum Streptophyta; class Magnoliopsida; order Poales; family Poaceae; genus Triticum; species Triticum aestivum. The sequence goes on from NC_057814.1 coordinate 174,552,373, forward strand.
GCCGATGAGCTCCCTTACATGACAAGACGGATCCAGCAGCTGATCGACGCGGCTGCGGAACGGCACGAAGCCGGCGCCCGTGCTGATAGTCACCCCCGCGCCGGGAGCATGGCGCGATGTCCCGCTCGCCGACTGCGAGCGGTGCACGCCAGAAGAAAGACAAGGAGCCGGCTGCGAGCCGCAGCCGGACTCGCATCACCATCGAGCGCGACGCGGAGGGCCGCCCTCGAGCGGTGGAGCACCAAGGGAATCTGCCTCCTCCCCCGCCTCGAAGAGAAAGACGTCTCACCCCGCCGCCTATCACGCGCCCGACTCTTGGCGACCGACTCGGCCGCCGAGAAGGAGTCGGCGAGAAGGACGCCCACCACCGGATCGATCGCCTTGCTCGATCCCTGGCGTTAGACGAAGAAGACGATGTCGGCCCGCCTTGTTTTGGCCCCCGCATCCGCGACGACCCCGTCCCCAAAGGGTGCTCGCTCCCCAGAGACACGCCCAAGTACAACGGCTCAGTGAAGCCGGAAGATTGGCTCATCGACTACTCCATGGCCGTCAGCATACCCAACGGCAATCGGCGCGTCGCCGTGAAGTACGTCCCCCTCATGCTGCAAGGCACGGCGCGCACATGGCTCAACAGCCTCAAGCCCTACAGCATCAACAGTTGGCTGGACTTCACAGAAGTCTTCGTCCGCAACTTCACCAACACCTACAAGCGGCCTCCCAAGCCTCGCCAGCTCTCCCTCTGCGTCCAAGGGCCCAACGAGTCGACCCGCGACTACCTCACGCGATGGGCCGAGCTCCGCAACTCCTGCGAAGGGGTGCATGAGGTCCAGGCCATCGAGTACTTCACCGCCGGGTGCCGAGAGGGCACCCTCCTCAAGCACCGACTCCTCTGCAACGAGGCGGCTACCCTCGACGAGTTGCTGGTCATCGCGGACAAGTACGCCACGGCTGACTCCTTGATGAAGACCGAACTCCGAGTGGACGCCTCAGGGAAGGTGATCGCTCCGGCTCCCAAGACGCCGGCCGGCGACCCTAATCGGCGCCCCTACCAGAACGACCACAAGCGCAAGGCCCCCATGCCGACTTCCACCAGTCGGCAGGTGGCCACCGTTGAAGATGAGCAGCCCGAGGAACGGCCCGCTCCCAAGAAGAAGGGTGGCAGGCCGGCTTGGCAGCCGGCTTTCTCCTACGAGTAGGCTCTTGATGCCCCCTGCAAATTCCACAGCGGCGCGAAGCCGTCCAACCACACAACCCGGAAATGCCATTGGCTCACGCGAATCACCAAGGGCGAGGGGATGTTGCCGCCTCCGCCTCCCGGCCCGCCGCCTCCAGCCCCCCAGCAGCCGGTGGCTCGGCCGGCAGTCGGCGCCATCCAAGACGAATTCCCTGAAGAGCACGCCGCCTACGTCGTCTTCACCAGTCAAGCCGACGACAAGCGCAGTCGGCGCCGACAGCATCAAGAAGTTAATGCAGTCGCCTCTAGCACCCCCGAGTTCATGCACTGGTCAGAGAAGCCAATCAGCTGGAGCCAGGCCGACCACCCAGAGGTGATGCCTTCTCCTGGCTCCTATGCAATGGTCTTGGATGTCACCCTCGCGACGGAGAGGCGAGCTGCCCGATTCTCCCGCGTCCTGATAGATGGCGGAAGCAGTATCAACATACTGTACCGCGATACCATGGAGAAGCTGAACATCAAAGCGAAGCAGCTCATGCCGAGCCGCACCGTCTTCCATGGTATCATCCCTGGCTTGTCTTGCTCCCCAATCGGCAAGATTAAAATGGATGTTCTCTTTGGAGACAAAGATCATTTTTGCCGAGAAGCAATCTGGTTCGAGGTAGTGGATTTGGAGAGCCCCTATCATGCTCTGCTTGGCCGACCTGCTCTGGCCAAGTTCATGGCTGTGCCCCACTACGCCTACCTGAAGATGAAGATGCCGAGCTCGAAGGGGATCATCACAGCAGCCGGCGACTACAAGAAGTCCATCGAGTGCGCCATGGCCAGCAGCCGGCCGGCCGAGTCCCTCGTAGTGACAGAAGAGAAGAAGATGCTGGAACGGGTTGTGGCCATGGCCGGCAAGTAGCCGTCCCTGTCCCCCAACCCCAAAGATTGTGATGCGCAGGGCTCCTTCCAGCCTGCCAAAGAGACGAAGAAGATACCTCTGGACCCGGAGAACCCGGAGAGGTTCGCTGTCATTGGGGCGAACTTGGACAGTAAATAGGAAGGCGAGCTCGTCGGCTTCCTCCCTGAGAATCGAGACATTTTTGCATGGTCCCCAAAGGACATGCCGGGTGTCCCGAAGGATTTCGCCGAGCACAAATTACATGTCCGCGCTGACGCGAAGCCGGTCAAGCAACCCCTCCGCCGACTGTCAGAAGAGAAGCGAAGAATTGTGGGAGAAGAGATAGCCCGGCTCCTTGCCGCTGGCTTTATCATGGAAGTGTTCTTTCCATAATGGCTTGCCAACCCAGTTCTGGTTCTGAAGAAGAATAACAAGTGGCGTATGTGTATAGACTACACCAGCCTGAACAAGGCTTGCCCAAAGGATCCGTTTGCTCTGCCACGTATTGACCAAGTGATAGACTCCACAGCCGGATGCGAGCTGTTAAGTTTTTTGGATGCATACTCAGGGTACCATCAGATCAAGTTGGACCCGGCTGACCGCCTGAAGACTGCCTTCATCACACCCTTTGGAGCTTTCTGCTACCTGACTATGACATTCAGCTTGAGGAATGCCGGTGCCACTTTTTAGCGTTGCATGCAGAAATGCCTCTTGAAACAACTCAGCAGAAATGCCCACGTCTATGTAGATGACATTGTGGTGAAGACAGAGAAGCACGGCACCTTGCTGGAAGACCTGAAAGAAACATTCGCCAACTTGTGCCGATTCCAAATCAAGCTCAACCCCGAGAAGTGCGTGTTCGGAGTGCCAGCCGGCCAGCTCCTAGGCTTCCTGGTCTCCGAACGCGGCATCGAGTGCAACCCCGTCAAGATCAAGGCCATCGAGAGGATGGAGATTCCCACCAAACTGCGAGATGTGCAGAAGTTCACTGGCTGCTTAGCCTCCCTGAATCGTTTTATCAGCCAACTAGGAGAGAAGGCTCTCCCCCTGTACCGACTCATGAAGAAATCCACTCACTTCGAGTGGACCGACCAAGCCGACCAAGCCTTCCATGAGTTGAAGAAAATGCTGACCACTCCGCCTGTCCTGGCGGCGCCGACTGAGAAGGAGCCGATGCTCCTTTACATCGCCGCGACTAGCCGAGTCGTCTGTACTGTTGTTGTGGTCCAGCGCACGGAAGAAGGCCGAGCCCAGCTAGTCCAGAGGCCGGTGTACTATCTCAGCGAAGTGCTATCCAGCTCAAAGCAAAACTACCCGCACTACCAGAAGATGTGCTAATACTTCGCTGCCAAGAAACTGAAGCCCTACTTCCAAGAGCACCCCATCACGGTCGTGTGCACCGCCCCGCTCGCGGAGATCATAGGCAGCCGGGATGCATCCGGCCGGGTGGCTAAATGGGCCATTGCGCTGGCGCCCTACACGATCTTCTACCAACCCCGCACCGCCATCAAGTCCCAAGCATTGGCCGACTTCCTCGTCGACTGGGCCGAGACCCAGTACCTACCGCCGGCTCCCGACTCTACCCATTGGCGGATGCACTTTGACGGGTCCAAGATGCGCACCGGCTTGGGAGCCGGCATCGTCCTCACCTCTCCCAAAGGCGACAAGCTCAAGTACACACTGCAGATCCACTTCGCCGCCTCCAACAACGTGGCCGAGTACGAGGCACTCGTACATGGGCTCCGGCTAGCCAAAGAGCTCGGCATACGCCGGATCCTGTGTTACGGCGACTCAGACTTGGTGGTCCAGCAGTCGTCTGGCGACAGGGACGCCAAGGACGCGAACATGGCGAGCTATCGATTCCTCGTCCAGCAGATCAGCGGATACTTCGAAGGGTGCGAGTTCCTCCACGTGCCAAGGGCCGACAACGACCAAGCAGATGCCCTAGCACGGATCGGCTCCACCCGACAAGCCATACTGACTGGCGTCTCCCTCCAGCGCCTCCTCAAGCCGTCCATCAAGCCGTCTCCAGAGTCGGACTCTATCTTCGTACCGGCTGCGCCAGACACAGCCGGATCCGACTGGAGGAACCCCACAGGCGGCACGGGGACTTTGACAACTGGTCCGGGGACTGCCGTAGTCGCACCCGGCCCAGGGACTTCAGAGCTCGGCTCGGGGACTGCAGCAATCGGCCCGGGGACTGCTACGACACAAGAAGCGGTGGCCGACTCCAATTCCACGCTGCCCAACCCACCCACCCGAGTAATGGTGGCTACATTAACAGAAGAAGAAGTCACAGCTCCATCATGGGCCCAGCCCATCCTCAAGTTCCTAGTCAGCAGAGAGCTGCCGGCTGATGATATCTCAGCGAGACTAGTGCAACGACGAGCCGCAGCATATGCAATAATCAACAGAGAGCTTGTGAAGCGCAGCGTCACTGGAGTCTTCCAGCGTTGTGTTGAGCCGTAAACAGGAGTGGCAATCCTCAAAGATATCCACCAAGGCGAATGCGGCCACCACGCAGCCTCAAGATCACTTGCGGCCAAGGCTTTCCGCCATGGTTTCTTCTGGCCGACTGCCTTGGAGGATGCTAAAGAAATAGTCAAGAGCTGCAGAGGATGCCAAGTTTTTAGTTCCAAGCAACACCTGCCAGCTTCTGCACTCAAGACCATTCCCCTCACCTAGCCTTTTGCCGTCTGGGGGCTGGACATGGTGGGCCCTTTCAAGACAGCCCGCGGCGGCTTGACGCATCTACTTGTCGCTGTGGACAAGTTCACAAAGTGGATCGAAGCAAAGCCGATCAAGAAGCTGAACGGGCCGACTGCCGTGACATTCATCACCGACATCACAACTCGGTACGGCGTGCCGCACAGCATCATCACCGACAACGGCACGAATTTCGCCAAAGGAGCATTGGCACGTTTCTGCGCGACGCAGGGCATCCGACTGGACCTAGCGTCCGTTGCCCACCCGCAGTCAAACGGCCAGGTCGAGCGAGTAAATGGACTCATCCTCTCCGGCATCAAGCCCCGACTGGTTGTACCACTGGAGTGATCGGCCGGCTGCTGGCTCGACGAGCTGCCGGCTGTCCTCTGGAGTCTGCGCACTACACCCAACAAGTCAACCGACTTTACTCCATTTTTCCTCGTGTACGGTGCCGAGGCCGTCATCCCAACAGACATCGAGTTCAACTCGCCTCGGATCACCATGTACACGGAGGAGGAGGCCAAGGAAGCAAGAGAAGACGGCGTCGACCAACTGGAAGAAGGTCGGCTGTTAGCACTCAGCCGGTCTGCGGCTGCGCCGCTACTACAACCGCAAGGTCAAGCCAAGATCCTTTCAAGAGGGCGACCTTGTGCTCCGGCTGATCCAGCGAACAGCTGGCCATCACAAGCTCTCGGCTCCTCGGGAAGGCCCCTTCGTCGTCAGCAAGGCACTCGGCAATGACTCCTACTACTTGATCGACGCACAAAAACCAAGAGCATGCAAGAGAGATGACTCCGGCAAGGAGTCAGAGCGACCATGGAACGCGAACCTCCTGAGAAGATTTTACAGTTAAAAGCAGTATGTATCATGCTACCCTTTTGTATTAAGCACGAACCAACAGGCCCCCTGAACAGCACTCGGGGACTGCCTTTATCTATCTATGAATGACGAGTGTCATATCCACAAATGTATTATTATATTTGATTTCTTGTCTGGCACCGGGTTCGACTAGTCGGCCCGGGGACTGGCCGCCTTGAGCTATATTAAAAGTTCTACCTGAAGTCAGACAAGTAGTGTGCCGGCTCCCAAGTCCTCTCTTGTTGAAAGTCGCAGCTCGAAGAACCGACTGTCCGACTAGCAAGAGGCAAGGCAGAAAGGATGCCCACACAAAAACGGTAAGGAACAACGAACTTATATAGCAGAAAGACGGCCTCCAAACACGCCTGCCGGCTGTCAAAACAGCCGGCTGGCTGGCTTCCTAAGCACTTAGCTTTAGTCCAGCAAAGCTAGAGTACTTCCCCCCAATTGGCCAAGCACTCCTCCAGCTACAGATTGCAGAGCAACTGTTGGACTGGGGAGGCGGCAACCAAGGGAGGGCGGCAAAGGAAACAGCGGAAGGATAAAAAGCAAAGTACGAGGAAAAGCCAAATGCATGCATAAGTTATATATACATATAAGGCCCCCAATAGGCTGGCCATCAACATGGTTCGAATACACCCCCATTGGGTGGAATTGTGCAGACTTAACAAAGTATTGTTCCAAAAGTAACAGGACAGAAAAATAAAAGACGGCAGACTAGACTAAGGCGCGCTGCGGGGGCCGGGCTGGTCGGTGAAGGCGGCCTCGCCGGCTGAAGGAGTGGCCGCCTAGCGGGTCTCGGCTTGATCACCACCAGCGGCAGGCGACGCACTCGCGCGCGACGTGGTGCTGGAGGTGCGATCAGGCTGGGGCTGGCCGACAGCTCCACCAGCCGGCTCGGCGTCTTCACCCTCCTCCTCCTCTTCTTCACCCTCGTCGCTGGAGTTGATCTCCTCCGCCGAGTCTTCACCGTCTGCCGGATTCAGCCCGAACCACTCCTCCGGCTGGGCGACACCGTTGTCGTCTACCTCGGGGGCGAAGACGCTGGTGTCGGTGTAGTCGGCGATCGCCGAAGCCCGCCGGATGATAGCTGGCCGCGCCGGCTCCAGCTCCATGTCGGCTTGCTGCCGCCAGGTAGCCAGCTGATCCAGGCTCAGGCCGGGATACCAGGCCTTGACGAACTCCAGCGCCCGCCTGGCGCTGGAGCGAGCCGCCGAGGCCTTCCAAGCTTCGAAGCGGCCGACTGCCACCTCCAGCCAGTCGGTAGTCCGACTGGGGGTGCGAGGAACCACTAGGACGGGCCAGAGGGCGGCCAAGACTTGCGCCCCGGCATGCTGAAGCCGGCGGAGCAGTCGGTGAGCCGGCTGGATGCGGGCCTGGATCGCCAAGAGCTGCTCCTCCAGCGAATGGCCAGCGGTTGGCGAAATGTCGAAGCCAGCCTACCTCCGCGCCTCGCGGCGGGCCTCGATGGTCTGGTTGGCGGCAGTAGAATAGCCAGGGAAATACTCTGTGCAAGAGAGAAGAAGAAAAGAGCACCAAGTCAGAAAACGAGCCAAAAATGGCAGATGACAAGAAAGGACGAAGAGGTAGGCGGCTTACCGTCAACCAGATCTTCGATCTGACCATAGCCAGAGATCCGAGTTTGCCTCGCCTCAGCCCAGCCAGCCGCCTCCGTCTCGTACTCGGCCTGGAGGGCGGCTTCGCGGTCCTGCACCGCCTTCAGAGCCACCTTGTGGCCTTCCTCCTGGTCGGCCAACTTCTTGGCCAGGCGGACGCGTTCCTGCACCAAGGCGGCGAGCTCGGCATCCTTGGCACGAAGGGCAGTCTGAGACTCCCCCAACTGTGCCCTCAGACCGGCGTTGGCCGCTTCAGAGACGGCAGAAAAAGAAAGAACAGTAAGAGGAAGTCGTCAAGGAAGATCCGACCCGACTGCTCAGCAGTCGGCCCGAATCTTGGGGACTACACCCAGTGGGTGCGTTGACGCGCCCCCACATGAGATAAAGAACAAAGCACGTACCTCGGCTCTCAGTAAGGTCGGCGGTCTTCTGGGTCAGCTCCCGAGCCTGAGCGCACTATCAACTTCGAAGAGATTGACCTTCAAGAAGATTTGTCTTATCATGAGCACCCCGTTGCTATTCTTGAAGAAACTGAGCGCAAGACTCGCAACAAGTCTATCAAATTCCTGAAAGTGAAGTGGTCGCACCATTCCGACCGGGAAGCCACCTGGGAACGCGAGGACCATCTCCGTTCCGAATATCCGGAGTTCCTTCAGTCCTAGATCTCGGGACGAGATCCTCTCGTAGTGGTGGAGTGTTGTAACACCCCGCATGTAACTTGCCATATTTCCGACTCTTGCCATTTTCGGCTATGTGTTATGATTTTCCCTCCGTTGTCGGGTTTTGTCTTTCGTTTTGTATTTTGTCATGTCATGCATTTTCATATCATGTCATCATGTGCATTGCATTCACATACGTGTTCGTCTCATGCATCCGAGCATTTTCCCCGTTGTCCGTTTTCCAATCCGGCGCTCCTATCTCCTCCGGTGCACCCCTCTTGTTTTCTTTCGTGTGCGTGTGTCAAACTTTCTCGGAATGGACCGAGGCTTGTGAAGTGGCCTTAATATACCACCCGGAGACTACCGGTCAAGTTTCGTTCCATTTGGAGGTCGTTTGGTACTCCATCGGTTAACCAGGCATCCGCAAAGTCCATTTGAGTGTCCAGCAAAAACCCCCTCAAAAGCCAGCCCAAAACCCACCAAACTCTCTTCCATGCTCTAGGTCGTTCGATCACGATCGTGTGGGCGAAAACCGCACCTCATTTGGAGC
>NC_057814.1:174561126-174570783 GCF_018294505.1 Triticum aestivum
GCGAGCTCGCCCACCGCCGCCGCCGGATCTCCTCCGCCGCCCGTGCCACGGCGCGCCGCCGCCCGTGCCCTCGCCGCCGCCTCCTTCCCTTCTCCGGCCGCCGCCCCGCCTCCTTCTTCTCCTCCCGTCGCCGGCGAGGCCAGGCCCGAGCCCGAGCTCGAGCGGGCAACGCTCGATCGGATCTGGTACGGTTACTGTTCCCGTTGACTTTCCCTCGACCAAATATTTTCCAAGTCTGGAATTTTCTCAGCATCTTGCTCTGTTCCCGATGCGATAACTTCTTGCATGTAGCTTCGATTCGCGCGTGTAATATGTGAAATTGTTCATCTCGTGATGCTCTACATTTTGTTCAATTGCACCATATTCATTAGAGGTCATCTTGATGCCCAAATCTCTGTTGGAAGAGGGCTAGTTGCTGTTATTCTCTGGTTCTTATCAGAACTTGGAGATTTGTCATTTTTGTATCATTTATTCTGTGCTTCTTTTGAGCATGAGCTCTACATGTGTTTTGAAGCATGCCATGCCATCTTTCCAGTGGTGTAGTCCATGTATTTTTGTGATCTCTGTGGTGACTAGAACAAGCATGCAAAGTAGGCCCCGTAATATTTCTGATTTCAGGGACTTGGTGATTTCTCTAAGTCTTTGTCTGCTGTAATTTTGTTGCCATGTAAACTTGATGATACAGAGAGATCCATGAATATTTTGGAGATGTTCAATAAGGATGTTTTGTAAATATAGTTGTAATTAATCCATTTCTGAAATTGCTTTCAATTATGGAGTGCCATAGCATGACTCAATCTTGCTCTACGTTTGCTATAAAATATTTCTGGCAGATTCTTAACATGACTTACAATCTTGCCAAGCTTATTGTAGTTGATCCATACATGCTATGCATTTTTTCTTGCCATGGTTAGCTTCATAAACATGCCATCTTGCTTTAGGTATGCTTGGTTTGTCATGCGTTGCTCTGTAGTGAGTGCATCAAGCTCACAAAGAGGTCTACATATTATTATTTCTGCCATGCTCTGTTTTCTGCTAAGTCCGAAATCTGTTAACGAAACTTCCTATGTTTACATGCTTACCATCATTTCTTCTGGTCCTTTTTGGCTTATGGTCAGTAAGGGACTTTTGTCATGTACATTTAGTAGAACACTGCCATGCCATGTGTTGCTATTTTAAGTTCCTGTAGCATGTTGATTTCGTGCTCTGAACATTGCTACCTGATGCTGTTTACTGCCATGTCCAGTTTTTCACTGAGTCTGTGATCCTGTTATCTTTTGCACTTTTGCCATGCTTCTTTGGGCTTGATATATTGTGAACTAGCCGTAGCTCACTGTTCATATTTTGTCAAGCATCTCCTGTAGATTACTGCCATGTGATTTGTTGCTATGTTGGGGTGCTGTAGCATTGTTGCTTGTTGCATTTTAAGTGCTATCTTGCGGTTTATCGCAGATTAGTGCCATTCTTGTTTTGCTTGCCATTTGCAAACCGTGCATCCGATTCCGGTGATCTTTATATCGATTTCGACCGAAATCATCTCATCTTTCCAGTGGAATGCTTGGTTTGTCAAGTTACTGCCATGTTCATCATTTTCCTTCCGGAGCACGCATATGCATCGCATATCATATCTCGCATATCATACATGTTTTGCATCATGTTGCTTGCGCATTTCTCGTTGTTGATTGTGGTTCCGTTTGTTTGTGTTCTTATCTTGGGTAGAGCCGGGAGACGAGTATCCTTACGAGGAACCTGTCGAGTACGCTTACGAGGATCAAGCTTTCGACAACTCTGAGAACCTTGCAGGCAAGATGACCACCCCTCGAAATCACTTCTATCTTTGCTATGCTAGTTGTTCGCTCTATTGTCATGCTCGCTACCTATCACTTGCTATATCATGTCTCCCATTTTAGCATTGTCAGCCCTAACCATCCTTTCCTAGCAAACCGTTGTTTGGCTAAGTTACTGCTTTTGCTCAGCCCCTCTTATAGCGTTGCTAGTTGCAGGTGAAGTTGAAGTTTGTTCCATGTTGGAACATGGATATGTTGGGATATCAAAATATCTCTTATTTAATTAATGCATATTTGGTAAAGGGTGGAAGGCTCAGCCTTATGCCTGGTGTTTTGTTCCACTCTTGCCGCCCTAGTTACTGTTATACTGGGATTATGTTCCTTGAGTTTGCGTTCCTTACAGGGTCGGGTGATTTATGGGACCCCCTTGATAGTTCAGCTTGAATAAAACTCCTCCAGCAAGGCCCAACCTTGGTTTTACCATTTGCTACCTAAGCCTTTTCCCCCGGGTTTTCGCGAGCCCGAGGGTCATCTTATTTTAACCCCCCCCCCGGGCCAGTGCTCCTTCGGGTGTTGCTCCGAACTGAGCAGACTGCGGGGCCCCCTCCTGGAAACTCAAGGTCTGGTTTTACTCGTAGGATGTCTCATCCGGTGTGCCCTGAGAACGAGATATGTGCAGCTCCTATCGGGATTTGTCGGCACATTCGGGTGGCTTTGCTGGTCTTGTTTTACCATTGTCGAGATGTCTTGTAAACCGGGATTCCGAGACTGATCGGGTCTTTCCGGGAGAAGGTTTATCCTTCGTTGACCGTGAGAGCTTATGATGGGCTAAGTTGGGACACCCCTGCAGGGTATTATCTTTCGAAAGCCGTGCCCGCGGTTATGAGGCAGATGGGAATTTGTTAATGTCCGGTTGTAGATAACTTGTCATTTGACCCATTTAAAACACATCAACTGCGTGTGTAGCCGTGATGGTCTCTTCTCGGCGGGGTCCGGGAAGTGAACACGGTCTGTGTTATGCATGACGTAAGTAGGTGTTCAGGATCACTTCTTGGTCATTGCTAGATGACGTCCGTTCCGTTGCTTCTCTTCTCGCTCTCATTTGCGCAAGTTAGCCACCATATATGCTTTGCCGCTGCAGCTCCACCTCATTTCACCTCCTTTTCCTATAAGCTTAAATAGTCTTGATCTCGCGGGTGTGAGATTGCTGAGTCCCCGTGACTCACAGATTCTACCAAAACAGTTGCAGGTGCCGACGATTCCAGTGCAGATGATGGCGTCGATCTCAAGTGGGAGTTCGACGAGGAACGTGGTCGTTACTATGTGTCTTTTCCTGATGATCAGTAGTGGAGCCCAGTTGGGACGATCGGGGATCCAGCATTTGGGGTTATCTTATTTCATCTGGATTTTGACCGTAGTCGGTCTACATGTTTGTATTTTGGATGATGTATGATATTTATTCATGTATTGTGTGAAGTGGCGATTGTAAGCCAACTCTTTATCCCATTCTTGTTCATTACATGGGATTGTGTGAAGATGACCCTTCTTGCGACTAAACCACTATGCGGTTATGCCTCTAAGTCGTGCCTCGACACGTGGGAGATATAGCCGCATCGTGGGCGTTACAAGTTGGTAATCAGAGCCATCCCCGACTTAGGAGCCCCCTGCTTGATCCAATCGCTGGCGTTGTTGAGTCTAGAACAAAAATGTTTTGAGTCTTAGGATTATATATATCGGAGAGTAGGATTATTTTTGCTCCTCAGTCCCTTCGTCGCTCTGGTGAGGTCTCCTGACGTAGAAGTTTTGACTACTCTCTCCTCAAATTTCACAAAAAAAAAATTTAGGATCACGCGGGTATCTTGGAATCGTTCCGATGGTTTTGTGACGAGAACATTCTTCTTGGTGCCTCCTGACATTTAGGGGTTGTGGCAGTGTCCCGGGGAGTTGAGCTCCGAGGTGTTGTCGTCACAATGTTACCGTTGCAGTTCTGGAATACCAGAGTTTCGCCAACATCGAAATCTCTTTTATGCAGTTGTTGGTGAGATCACCTCGACGCCACCCAGTACTGGGGCGGGAGTTCGGGAGTATTGCCATAACTTGTATAACGGATGTTTTTCGAAGGTTGAGGTAAACGATTTCCGAAGGTTTCTTGGTTATGTGTTGACGGATGGATACAGCTGGAACTAGGGATTGCTAGTTTGGGTGATATATTTTGTGTCCCCTGTATCCCCCACACCAGATTGCATAACCAGAAAGTTTCGGGAGTTTATAAGTGGGAATTCAAGTAGCCTTAGGATATCTTTCCGACAGACGCATGATATGAGATTGGGGTTCGACGTCTAGTGGTCCGCCTTTCCACGGTTGATTTTACAGTGGTCTCGTTGTGTCCTAAAGAGTCCATGGCTTTGCCGACTCGGGGACGCTTCGTTTGTCATGTGCACAGCCTTGTACATGATGGTGTTGTACGATTGAGCCCGTGTGGGCCCCACCACGAAAACTTGGACGAAATATCTATCATATGTTTGTTCCGGCTTATTCTGCAAGCCAATACTTTGTTCTATTTTGTATTGTGGTATTCGAGTTACTTCGAATTCATATGTTCATTCCATATCTTTTTCAAGTGGCTTCTCAACTTATGGAAGTGTGATGATTTACTACGGAATTCATTCGTTCATCTTCGTTCGAATGTTTATTGTGAAGACTATATGTTGCAATTTCTATCCGTTGATTCTACTTATCTATTTGTCTATCAAGATGCTAACGGATGTCACCCTCTTTAGGATGGCTCCGCCAACGCGTCAGAATCCGGATCGCAATGAAGGGAGTCAAGCGAACCCTCCGCCACCACCTCCACCTCCGGAGGCATGGCAGGCTATCATGGCAGCCACCAACGCTAATGCTCAGATGATTCTGCAACTCTTGCAAGAACGTACTCAAGGGCAAGGCAATCAGGGCAATCAAGGTCAAGGCAACAATCAGTTTCACTTTGCCACTCTCAACCAGTTTCTCGCAAATCAGCCCAAGTCTTTCAGCTACTGTGCCGAGGCCACGGATGCCGATGATTGGCTCGTGGACATCAACAAGCATTTTGAATGTAGCAATGTCAGGCCTGAGGACTATGTCAAGTTTGCTTCTTTCCAGCTCAAGGACCAAGCTGCTGATTGGTATCAACAATACAAAGATTCCAGAGGAGGTCGTGTGATCACTTGGACTGACTTCTGTCGGGACTTCAAAGCGCACCACATTCCACAAAGTGTTGTTGAGAGCAAGCGTGAGGAGTTCCGCAATCTCAAGCAAGGCAACATGTCTGTGTATCAATACAACATTCAGTTTCAGAAACTTGCTCGCTTCGCTAAACAAGACGTTCCTGATGAGAAGAGCATGATCTATCACTTTAGAGGTGGCCTTAAAGAGGATCTGCAGTTAGCTCTCGTTCTTGTTGAGCCTACTCAGTTTGATCAATTCTACAATATGGCACTGAAGAAAGAGGCTGCTCAGCTCAAGTGTGAGGCTTCTAAGAAAAGAGTCAGAGACGCAGTTCAGTCTTCTTCTTCCTCACTTGTGACAGCTAAGCAACAGAAGTTCTGGTTGCCTCCTCCTCCTCCGTTTCGTCAGTCTTACCAGCAGAAGAACAAAGGTGGCCATGGTTCTTCCAACTCTTCCAACTCTGGCTATCAGAACAAGTCTCAGAATCAAGCTCCAAAGTCCAATGCTCCTTATCACCGTCCACTCTTAGAGGTGACTTGCAACAAATGTCAGCAGAAAGGTCACTATGCTAACAAGTGCTTCAACCAGAGGCGCCTGCCTCCTCCTCCTCCTGTCAGATCTTCCAGCAATGCAGTGGTCAAGCATAATCCAAAGTTTGCAAAGGTGAACATGATGAATGCAGCTCAAGCGGAGGAATCTATTGATGTGATAATGGGTAATCTCTCAGTTAATGATATTCCTGCAAAAGTTCTTTTTGATACTGGTGCATCGCATTCTTTCTTGTCATACCCTTTTGCATCGAAGCACAATGTTGACACAGAGATCTTATCCAAATTTATGCAAGTTGTTTCACCAGGAAAGCTTTTGTCTTCTAGTTTGGTTGCTCCCGATGTTTCCATCAAGATGGGTGACTATAAATTCCAGTCTTCTCCAATTGTTCTTGGTGACTTGGATATTGATCTTATTCTCGGTATGGACTGGCTTTCTAAGCAGAAAGCTCAACTTGATTGTGCTGCCAGGGAAATTCAATTGACACACTTGTCTGAGGATGTGATTATTTTTGCCGCTCGTGATGAAACCATTCGGTTTTTCTCTCTCAATGAGAAGGGCGAATTGGATGCCATCTCTCAAATTCCAGTCGTTTGTGAGTATCAAGATGTCTTTCCAGAAGAGCTTCCGGGTATGCCTCCTCATCAGCCAGTTGAGTTCGTTATCGAACTAGAGCCTGGTACTGAACCCGTTTGCAAGCGTCCATACAAGCTTGGACCTAACGAGCTGAAGGAATTGAAGAAGCAGCTCGATGAACAAGAACGTCTGGGTTTGATCAGACCGAGTTCTTCCCCTTGGGGTTGTGGTGTTCTTTTTGTCAAGAAGAAGGATGGCACGGACCGACTTTGTGTCGACTACCGTCCATTGAACAAGAAGACAATCAAGAACAAGTACCCACTTCCCAACATCAATGAGCTTTTTGAGCAACTCAAAGGGGCTAAAGTATTCTCGAAGCTTGACCTTCGTATGGGTTATCATCAGATTCGCAGTCGTGAAGAAGATATTCCCAAGACAGCATTCAGAACAAGCTTTGGTTCTTATGAATATACTGTCGGGTCTTTCGGCCTTGTCAATGCTCCTCCGGTGTTCTCTCGGATGATGAATTTCATCTTCAACCCCTATACCAATGAATTCGTTCTGGTGTATCTCGATGATATCTTGGTCTTCTCCAAGAATAAGCAGGATCATGCCAAACATTTGCTATTGGTGCTCGACAAGCTCAGAGAGTATCAATTCTATGCGAAGTTCTCTAAATGTGAGTTTTGGCTCGATGAAGTTCTTTTCCTTGGTCACATCATCTCTGCCAAGGGCATCGCTGTTAACCCTAAGAAGGTGTCCGCAGTTGTGGATTGGGAACCTCCTCAAAATGTCAAGCAGCTCCGCAGTTTTCTGGGTCTTGCAAGCTATTGCCGAAGATTCGTTGAGAATTTCTCCAAGATTGCAAAGCCTCTTTCCAACCTCCTACAGAAGCATGTGAATTGTGTCTGGTCTCCTGAGTGTGACGTTGCTTTCAACACTCTCAAAGAGAAACTAGTCACAGCTCCTGTCTTGACTCCTCCTGATGAATCCAAGCCGTATGAAGTTTTCTGTGATGCTTCTCTCCAAGGTCTCGGTGCTGTGTTAATGCAAGAGAAGAAGGTTGTGGCCTATACCTCTCGGCAGTTGAAGCCCAAAGAGAAGAACTACCCCACTCACGATCTTGAGTTCGCGGCAGTTGTCCATGCATTGATTATGTGGAGACATCTCTTGTTGGGAAGACAAGTGGACATTTTCACCGATCACAAGAGTCTCAAGTATATCTTCACTCAGCCCAACCTCAACCTCAGGCAGACTCGATGGGTCGAAATGATTCAAGAGTACAATCCGAGTATTGAATATACTCCAGGCAAGGCTAATGTCATTGCAGATGCTTTAAGCAGGAAGGCTTATTGCAACAGCTTAATTCTCAAGCCTTTCCAACCGGATCTTTGTGAAGCTTTCCGCAAGCTGAATCTCCAAGTTGTTCCTCAAGGCTTTCTTGCCAACCTAATAGTATCTCCTACTTTGGAAGATCAAATTCGTGAGGCACAACTCCTTGATGCCATGGTGAAGAAGGTGAAACGTGGTATCGACAAGGGTCTTTCCAAATACAAGTGCTATCGCATTGATGACAGAGACACTTTGTTCTTCGAGGACCGGATTGTGGTTCCGAAAGGTGATCTAAGGAAAGTCATAATGAACGAGGCGCACAATTCTCTTCTTTCCATTCATCCTGGAAGTACGAAGATGTATCATGACCTCAAGCAGTCGTATTGGTGGACTCGAATGAAGCGAGAAATTTCTCAATTCGTGAACGAATGTGATGTCTGCCGAAGAGTGAAAGCAGAACACCAACGACCAGCTGGTCTCCTCCAACCACTTGCTATCCCAGAATGGAAGTTTGATCATATCGAAATGGACTTCGTGACTGGATTTCCCAAGTCCAAGCGCGGAAATGACGCTATCTTCGTTGTCATTGACAAGCTTTCTAAAGTGGCTCATTTCCTTCCAATCAAAGAATCCATCACAGCAGCTCAGCTGGCAGAGTTATACACCTCCAGAATTGTCTCTTTGCACGGCATTCCACAATTGATTTCTTCAGATCGTGGAAGCATCTTCACCTCTAAGTTCTGGGACTCCTTCCAGAAGGCCATGTGCACTAACATTCGCTTCAGCACAGCTTTCCATCCTCAAACAACTGGCCAAGTCGAGCGAGTCAATCAAATTCTTGAGGATATGCTCAGGGCTTGTGTCATTTCCTTTGGCATGAAATGGGAAGATTGTCTTCCTTATGCTGAATTCTCCTACAACAACAGCTTCCAAGCGAGTTCGGGCAAGGCCCCATTCGAGATTCTCTATGGCAGGAAGTGCCGTACTCCTCTCAATTGGTCAGAGACTGGTGAACGCCAACTTCTTGGCAATGACTTAATCATTGAAGCTGAAGAAATGTGTAAAGTCATCCGTGATAATCTCAAAGCTGCGCAATCGCGCCTGAAGAGTTACTATGATAGTAAGCATCGTGATTTGGCTTTCGAGATCGGAGACCATGTCTACCTCCGCGTCTCTCCAATGAAAGGCACTCGTCGCTTCGGTATCAAAGGGAAGCTTGCCCCTAGATACGTGGGTCCTTTCAAGATCATTGGTAAAAGAGGCGACCTCGCCTATCAACTTGAGCTTCCTTCCAACTTCGCGAACGTGCACGATGTGTTCCACGTGTCACAGCTCCGCAAGTGCTTCAAGACGCCTGAGCGCACTATCAACTTCGAAGAGATTGACCTTCAAGAAGATTTGTCTTATCATGAGCACCCCGTTGCTATTCTTGAAGAAACTGAGCGCAAGACTCGCAACAAGTCTATCAAATTCCTGGAAGTGAAGTGGTGGCACCATTCCGACCGGGAAGCCACCTGGGAACGCGAGGACCATCTCCGTTCCGAATATCCAGAGTTCTTTCAGTCCTAGATCTCGGGACGAGATCCTCTCGTAGTGGTGGAGTGTTGTAACACCCCGCATGTAACTTGCCATATTTGTAACTCCGACTCTTGCCATTTTCGGCTATGTGTTATGATTTTCCCTCCGTTGTCGGGTTTTGTCTTTCGTTTTGTATTTTGTCATGTCATGCATTTTCATATCATGTCATCATGTGCATTGCATTCGCATACGTGTTCGTCTCATGCATCCGAGCATTTTCCCCGTTGTCCGTTTTCCAATCCGGCGCTCCTATCTCCTCCGGTGCACCCCTCTTGTTTTCTTTCGTGTGCGTGTGTCAAACTTTCTCGGAATGCACCGAGGCTTGTGAAGTGGCCTTAATATACCACCCGGAGACTACCGGTCAAGTTTCGTTCCATTTGGAGGTCGTTTGGTACTCCATCGGTTAACCGGGCATCCGCAAAGTCCATTTGAGTGTCCAGCAAAAACCCCCTCAAAAACCAGCCCAAAACCCACCAAACTCTCTTCCATGCTCTAGGTCGTTCGATCACGATCGTGTGGGCGAAAACCGCACCTCATTTGGAGCCTCCTAGCTCCCTCTACCTATAAAACTCCATCTCCCCCGAAAAACGGAATCGCAGACGAACCCTAGAAATTTTCCCTCCGCGCC
>NC_057814.1:174571073-174606584 GCF_018294505.1 Triticum aestivum
TGCCACGGCGCGCCGCCGCCCGTGCCCTCGCCGCCGCCGCGCCCCGGCCTCCTCCTTCCCTTCTCCGACCGCCTCCCCGCCTCCTTCTTCTCCTCCCGTCGCTGGCGAGGCCAGGCCCGAGCCCGAGCTCGAGCGGGCAACGCTCGATCGGATCTGGTACGGTTACTGTTCCCGTTGACTTTCCCTCGACCCCAAATATTTTCTAAGTCTGGAATTTTCTCAGCATCTTGCTCTGTTCATGATACAATAACTTCTTGCATGTAGCTTCGATTCGCGCGTGTAATATGTCAAATTGTTCGCCTCGTGATGCTCTACATTTTGTTCAATTGCACCATGTTCATTAGAGGTCATCTTGATTCCCAAATCTCTGTTGGAAGAGGGCTAGTCGCTGTTATTCTCTGGTTCTTATCAGAAATTGGAGATTTGTCATTTTTGTATCATTTATTCTGTGCGTCTTTTGAGCATGAGCTCTACATGTGTTTTGAATTATGCCATGCCATCTTTCCAGTGGTGTAGTCCATGTATTTTTGTGATCTCTGTGGTGACTAGCACAAGCATGCAAAGTAGGCCCCGTAATATTTCTGATTTCAGGGACTTGGTGATTTCTCTAAGTCTTTGTCTGCTGTAATTTTGTTGCCATGTAAACTTGATGATACAGAGAGATCAATGCATATTTTGGAGATGTTCAGTAAGGATGTTTTGTAGCTATGGTTGTAATTGATCCATTCCTGTGATATTTTGTAATTATGGAGTGCCATACCATGACTCAATCTTGCTCTACTTTTGCTATAAAATATTTCTGGCAGATTCTTAACATGACTTACAATCTTGCCAAGCTTATTGTAGTTGATCCATGCATTCTACGCATTTGTTCTTCCCATGGTTAGCTTCATAAACATGCCATCTTGCTGTAGGTATGCTTGGTTTGTCATGCATTGCTCTGTAGTGAGTGCATCGAGCCCACAAAGAGGTCTACATATTATTATTTCTGCCATGCTCTGTTTTCTGCTAAGTCCGAAATCTGTTAACGAAACTTGCTATCTTTACATGCTTGCCATCATTTCTTCTGATCCTTTTTGGCTTATGGTCATTAAGGGACATTTGTCATGTGCATTCAGTAGAACACTGCCATGCCTTGTTTTGCTATGTTAAGTTCCTGTTGCATGTTGATTTCATACTCTGAACATTGCTACCTGATGCTGTTTACGGCCATGTCCAGTTTTTCACTAAGTCTGTGATCCTGTTATCTTTTTCACTTTTCCCATGCTTGTTTGGGCTTGATATGTTGTGAACTAGCTGTAGCTCAGTGTTCATCTTTTGTCAAGAATCTCCTGTAGATTACTACCATGTGCTTTGTTGCTATGTTGGGGTGCTGTAGCATTGTTGCTTGTTGCATTTTAAGTGCTATCTTGCTGTTTATCGCAGATTAGTGTCATTCTTGTTTTGCTTGCCATTTGCAAACCGTGCATTCGATTCCGGTGATCTTTATATCGATTTCGACCGAAATCATCTCATCTTTCCAGTGGCATGCTTGGTTTGCAAAGTTACTGCCATGTTCATCATTTTCCTTCCGGAGCACGCATATGCATCGCATATCATATCTCGCATATCATACATGTTTTGCATCATGTTGCTTGCGCATTTCTCGTTGTTGATTGTGGTTCCGTTTGTTTGTGTTCTTGTCTTGGGTAGAGCCGGGAGATGAGTACGCTTACGAGGAACCTGTCGAGTACGCTTACGAGGATCAAGCTTTCGACAACTCTGAGAACCTTGCAGGCAAGATAACCACCCCTCGAAATCACTTCTATCTTTGCTATGCTAGTTGTTCGCTCTATTGCCATGATCGCTACCTATCACTTGCTATATCATGTCTCCCATTTTAGCCTTGTCAGCCCTAACCATCCTTTCCTAGCAAACCGTTGTTTGGCTAAGTTACTGCTTTTCCTCAGCCCCTCTTATAGCGTTGCTAGTTGCAGGTGAAGTTGAAGTTTGTTCCATGTTGGAACATGGATATGTTGGGATATCACAATATCTCTTATTTAATTAATGCATATTTGGTAAAGGGTCGAAGGCTCGGCCTTATGCCTGCTGTTTTGTTCCACTCTTGTCGCCCTAGTTACTGTTATACCGGGATTATGTTCCTTGAGTTTGCGTTCCTTACACGGTCGGGTGATTTATAGGACCCCCTTGACAGTTCGCCTTGAATAAAACTCCTCCAGCAAGGCCCAACCTTGGTTTTACCATTTGCTACCTAAGCCTTTTCCCCCGGGTTTCGCGAGCCCGAGGGTCATCTTATTTTAACCCCCCCGGGCCAGTGCTCCTTCGAGTGTTGGTCCGAACTGAGCAGACTTCGGGGCCCCCTGCTGGAAACTCGAGGTCTGGTTTTACTCGTAGGATGTCTCATCCGGTGTGCCCTGAGAACGAGATATGTGCAGCTCCTATCGGGATTTGTCGGCACATTCGGGTGGCTTTGCTGGTCTTGTTTTACCATTGTCGAGATGTCTTGTAAACCGGGATTCCGAGACTGATCGGGTCTTTCCGGGAGAAGGTTTATCCTTCGTTGACCATGAGAGCTTATGATGGGCTAAGTTGGGACACCCCTGCAGGGTATTGTCTTTCGAAAGCCGTGCCCGCGGTTATGAGGCAGATGGGAATTTGTTAATGTCCTGTTGTAGATAACTTGTCACTTGACCCATTTAAAACACATCAACTGCGTGTGTAGCCATGATGGTCTCTTCTCGGCGGGGTCCGGGAAGTGAACACAGTCTGTGTTATGCATGACGTAAGTAGGTGTTCAGGATCACTTCTTGGTCATTGCAAGATGACGTCCGTTCCGTTGCTTCTCTTCTCGCTCTCATTTGCGCAAGTTAGCCACCATATATGCTTTGCCGCTGCAGCTCCACCTCATTTCACCTCCTTTTCCTATAAGCTTAAATAGTCTTGATCTCGCGGGTGTGGGATTGCTGAGTCCCCGTGACTCACAGATTCTACCAAAACAGTTGCAGGTGCCGACGATGCCAGTGCAGATGATGGCGTCGATCTGAAGTGGGAGTTCGACGAGGAACGTGGTCGTTACTATGTGTCTTTTCCTGATGATTAGTAGTGGAGCCCAGTTGGGACGATCGGGGATCTAGCATTTGGGGTTATCTTATTTCATCTGGATTTTGACCGTAGTCGGTCTACATGTTTGTATTTTGGATGATGTATGATATTTATTCATGTATTGTGTGAAGTGGCGATTGTAAGCCAACTCTTTATCACATTCTTGTTCATTACATGGGATTGTGTGAAGATGACCCTTCTTGCGACTAAACCACTATGCGGTTATGCCTCTAAGTCGTGCCTCGACACGTGGGAGATATAGCCGCATCGTGGGCGTTACACCTATCCAGCCCTGGCTGGTCGCCGCTGGCCCCTGCTGGCGAGGGCTCCATGGCCCCAGGCGCTATGACGCGCAGCGGGGTGATCATCAAGACCTCCTCCGCCGCCGCCGCAGCTACAGCCTCCGCTTGGGCTTTCGCTGCGGCGTCGGCGAGCGCCTTCGCCGCCTCCTCCTCCTGCACCGCCTGGGCGGCGGCCGCCTTCCGTGCCTCCGCCTCTCGCGCCTCCCGTTCCTACCGCGCCTCCCGCGCGTTCCGTTTTGTCGCTTCCTGAAGGTCGGCACGGGGGTCCACGCGGCGCGTGGTGCTCCCAGACCCCCTCGGCGACTCGACGACGGAGGCGGCAGCCGCCCGCTCAAGCGACAACGGAGCTCTGTTTGGAGAAAAAGACAAGGGTTTAGGAACCACCAGAGAAAAGAAAGAAAAAGGAGTACACAAAAGAATTCGAACTTACGCCGACACGGTCTGCGGTTGCTTCACCGTCTTGCGGAAGCGAGCCGCCTTCGCGGCGGCCTCCTCCCGCCTGGTTGCTGCCGCCCCGCCCCTGGGTTTCTT
This sequence comes from Triticum aestivum, assembly GCF_018294505.1. NCBI lineage: Eukaryota > Viridiplantae > Streptophyta > Magnoliopsida > Poales > Poaceae > Triticum > Triticum aestivum. The sequence goes on from NC_057814.1 coordinate 174,575,009, forward strand.
CGTCCGACTGCCGAACAGACCCTGGGCGGCGCGACGCATCTGCCCTCCGCCCCGAGCAGGCGGTGCAGCGGAGGAACCCGTGCCGTGTCCGGATGCCGGCCGGCGGCGCGGGGCGACTTCGGCCTCATCGTCGTCCGGCCAGTCGTCGAAGGTGACTCCGTGCCCGAAGCCGCCTGCTTTGCCGCCGGCTTGGCCACCACCCGGCTCGATGTTGTCGTCCATAGCGGACGCCCCCAAGTCGGGGTCCTCCAGATTGTGTTCCGTCCGGTCGGGGACGAATCGACGCTCCGCGTCTGACCCACCGGCCGGCCGAAGAAGAGGGCTCTGTCGAAAAACAAGCCGACTAAGTTAGAGTCGGCCAAGAGGAACTCGGCAACGAAGTTAAGAGAAAAAGAAGAGACAAGGAGAGCATACCGTGGGCGGTGGATTGGCTCGGCTCTATGGCTCCTTGCCGAACTGCCACTCTTCGGAGAATTTGCAGTTCGCAAGGTAGTTCACCATATAGGCGACCTCCTCACGCGGCATGTCCTTGGTGCACATTCGGCTCGGATCGAGCTGGCCGCTCATCTGACAGATCAGATGAGGACGGCTCTGGAGCGGAAGAACCCGGCGCGTGATGAATGCGGCTAGAAGGTCGGGCCCCGTCAGGCCCTCCGACTGGGTCATCACTCGCACTCGGGCGACGGCTGCGGACCCAGCCGGCGTCCGAGTCACGGCCTGGAAGGACCACTGGGGCCGCCTGCCCGCCGGTGGGCCGGCTACGTAAGCCGGCAGGTTGATGTAGTCGCCCCGTGGGGTGATGTTCCGCACGTAGAAGTACGACTTTTGCCACTTCTTCACCGATTGGATCAGCGTGTGACGGGGAAGGGGTTGTCGGCGACCGACCTCCGCGACGCGATGAAGGCGCCAGTCTGAGCCAACAAGCCCTGCATGCGCGTGCCCAGCTTGGACTGGAAGAACTCCCCCCAGAGCTCGAGGGTAGGGAGGATGCCGAGGTAGCCTTCGCACAGGGTGACGAAGGCTGACAGGAGCACCACCGCGTTTGGGGTGAGGTGGTGCGGCTCGAGCTGGTAGAAATCGAGCCAGGAGCGGAAGAAGGCGCTCACTGGCAGGCCGATGCCACACAAGAAATGCGAGCGGAAGACCACCCGCTCGCCCTCCCGCGGCTCCGGCGTAATTTCCCTCGCCGGCGCGAGACGGACCTCCACCTTATCCGCGCCGGGCAGCCGCCGCGTCTGGCGGAGGAACTCGACGTGATCCTCGTGGACGTTGGAGCCGTCCCAATCCCCGCCATACTGCTCCGTGGCGGGAGGCATGGCGAAAACGAGCGCGGCGGCGGAGGAACGTCTGGTGGAAGAGCGCGGCGGCGAGGCGCTGTCGCAAGAAACGACAAGAGAAAGAAGATGGTGTAAGGAGGAGGAGCGTGCAAGAACCTTCCGCCCTCCATCTCCCAATACTTATAGCTTCGCGAGGCGAGGCCGGGGAGGCTGGACGTGGGGGGAGACGTGGGATTAACTGCACCCATTCCCCCCACGCCTCGCTATTATTACGCCCTAAAGGCGAGCCGAAACTGCCGCAAGGAGATGTGCGGGCGGTTTCGGGATGCAGAGAATCCGCGCCTGGGCCCGGGCGTGGACGTGGCGGGCCCCCGCCCTGCGGCGACGTCCCATCGCGCGCGTGGGCTGGCAGGCTTTCCGACCAAGAGGGGCCACATGGTCCGCAGACGGCAAGTGGCCAGTCCGCGGCCCGGTGCACGCACTGGCGAGCTCCCGCCCTCCGACTCCGTAGTTTTCGACCAAGGCGGCACGCCTAACCCAAGCCGGCTCCCAGCTGCCGGCTTGTCAAGATAGGAAGCTGATCGAGCTTCTCAACTCCTACCCAACCTCGAAGCCCAATCAGCTTCGGGGACTACTGTCGGAGTAAATGGCCACGGGTAGCCTAACCGACTGCCCCTGGTTCTTCTGAAAAATTATCAGGCCTTTGGGCCTCCAAGCACTCCAAGCATTAGACCACCTCCCCTGGCGGGCTACCCCCGAAGCCGACCCACGGGAGGCGGCCCAGCCTCAGCAACCTTCCCCCCAGGATATCCGCGGGGTGGCCGACTCCAGGAAGCCGGCCTCGAAGAGCGCCGACGCCAAGAAGCCGGCCGAGACCACAACCACCAAAGCTACGCCACATAACGGCGACAAGATGGGGTGTGGCCACAGTGCGGCCCACTACCCCCAAAACCCGAGGTAGGCATGGCCACAGGACGTCGTACGGGACGGCCATCTCCCGTCCGGCTCAGCACTGTAGCCATGCTTGCTTCGACGTCGCCCACGACGGACGCTAGTACGGCCCACGGGCGGCGGGCCCCCTCGGCCAGAGAGAAGCGTGGAGGCGGCCCGGCCTCCCCCAGTCGGCCAAGGGCATAGCCGGCCCCCAGAAGCCAGCTACCCCCTCCCTCGAAGCATGCGCCCCATTAAGGAGACAAGACGAGGTAAGGCTACAATGAGGACCCTCGAGGCGGCCCACTGTAGCCACGATTACCTCAACAACGCCCTCGTCATCAGGGGCGAGGCTACAGTAAGCAGCCGCCGACAAGATCCTAGGCGGTGGGGCCGGCCTGTTGACCAAGAGGCCGGCAGCCGGCAGGACCACCAGTCGGCGGGCCCCAACAACCGGCGGAGAAGCCGGCGAGCGTAGACACTGATGGCTGGGACCAGAGCCCAGCCGGATTACAATTGTACCCCCGGGGGTAGGCCTATATAAACCCCCCGGAGCACCCATGCAAAGGGTTGGCTTCTGAGCATAGCCCACACACCATAGAGAGAGAGAAGTGAGAGCTAGCCTTGTTGTTCTTCTCCCTTGAACCCAACAGCTCTAGGAGCGATTGTAGCTACTTTTACTGATCTAGTGATCATGCGGAGACCCCGCAGAGTAGGACTAGGGGTGTTATCTCCTCGGAGAGCCCCGAACCTGGGTAAGATCCGCCGGCGTGCATGTCTTCGCCTCATCCCGTTTCCAGGAACCGGCGACGTCTTATTGGCACCCACAATGATAAGCCACCCATTGGCATATGTCGCACCAACCACCCGACAATGATCAAGCCGAGACTCGCCAGCCAGCCACTCCTCCAGCCAGCACTGCCGTCTCCGCCGACCTGCCTGGCTCGCCTATTGCACCCTTGACCTGACCCGCCGTCTTTACTTTCCTGTTTTATTACTCTTTGAACAATATTTTGTTAAGTTTGCGCAGTTCCACCCACTAGGGGTGTATTCAAACTATGTTTAATGCCGGTCTTTCGAAGGCCTTTTGTGTAAATATAATCATGCATGTGTTTGGCTTCCGATTGTTCTTGCTTTTCATCCTTTTGGCTGTTTCCTTTGCCGCCCTCCCTTGGTTGCCGCCTTCCCAGCCGGACAGCTGCTCTGCAGTCTGTGACTGGGGAAGGGCTTGGTCGTTTGAGAGGGCAAGTACTCTAGCTTTCTTGGATTGTAGCAAGGTGAATGGGAAGCCGGCCAGCCGGCTGTTCTGACAGCCGGTAGGCGGGGTGGGAGGTCGGCTTGTGTTATATAAGCTCATTAGTCCTTAGCCGTTTTTCGTGTGGGCATCCTTTCCTACCTTTGACTATTGCCAGTTGGACAGTCGGTTCTTTGAGCTGCGACTTTCAACAAGAGAGGGCTTGGGTGCCGGCACACTACTTGTCTGACTGCAGGTAGAACTTTAATATAACTCAAGGCGGCAAGACCCCGGGCCGACTGATCGAACCCGGTGCCGGACAGAAAAACAAATGTAATAATACATTCAAAGGTATGACACTCGTCATACATTGATAAAAGATGGCAGTCCCCGAGTGCTCCTCGGGGGGCCCGTTGTCTTGTACTTAATACAAAAGGTAGCGTGATACATACTGCTTTTAACTGTAAAATCTTCGGAGGAGATTAGCGTTCCATGGTCGTTCTGACTCTTTGCTGGAATCATCTCTCTTGCATGCCTTCGGCTTCTGCGCGTCGATCAGGTAGTAGGAGTCATTGCCTAGAGCCTTGCTGATGACAAAGGGGCCTTCCCAAGGGGCCGAGAGCTTGTGCTGGCCGGCTGTTCGCTGGATCAGCCGGAGCACAAGATCGCCTTCTTGGAAGGATCTTGGCTTGACCTTCCGGTTGTGGTAACGACGCAAACCCTGCTGGTAGATGGCGGACAGGCTAAGTGCTAACAGCCGGCCCTCTTCCAGCAGGTCAACACCGTCTTCTCGCGCTTCCTTGGCCTCTGCCTCCGTGTACATGGTGACCCGAGGTGAGTCGAACTCAATGTCAGTTGGGATGACAGCCTCGGCACCATATACAAGAAAGAAAGGGGTGAAGCCGGTTGACTTGTTCGGGGTAGTACGCAGACTCCAGAGGACAGCCGGCAGCTCGTCGAGCCAGCAGCCGGCCGAACGCTCCAGTGGTACGACCAGTCAGGGCTTGATGCCGGAGAGGATGAGGCCGTTTGCTCGCTCGACTTGGCCGTTTGACTGCGGGTGGGCAACGGACGCTAAGTCCAGTCGAATGCCCTGTGTCACGCAGAAACGTGCCAGTGCTCCTTTGGAAAAATTCGTGCTATTGTCGGTGATGATGCTGTGTGGTACGCCATACCGGGTGGTGATATCTGCGATGAATGTCACGGCAGTCTGCCCGTTCAGCTTCTTGATTGGCTTCACTTCAATCCACTTGGTGAATTTGTCCACGGCGACAAGCAGATGTGTCATGCCGCCGCGTGCCGTCTTGAATGGGCCCACCATGTCCAATCCCCAGACGGCAAAGGGCCAGGTGAGGGGGATGGTCTTGAGTGCGGAAGCCGGCAGGTGTTGCTTGGAGCTGAAGACTTGGCACCCTTTACAGCATTTGACTAATTCCTTGGCATCTTCCAAAGCAGTCGGCTAGAAGAACCCATGGCGGAAAGCTTAGGCGACAAGTGATCTTGAGGCCGCGTGGTGGCCGCATTCACCTTGGTGGATGTCCTTGAGGATTGCTATGCCCTTCTCTGGCTCGACGCAGCGATGGAAGACTCCAGTGACGCTGCGCCTAACGAGTTCTCTGTTTATTATTGTGTATGCTCTGGCTCGGCGTTGAACTTGTCTTGCTGAGATCTCGTCAGTCGGCAGCTCTTTGTTTACCAGGAAGTTGAGGATGGGTTGGGCCCATGATGGAGCTGTGACTTCTTCTATCGCCAATACGGCTACTGCGACCCGGGTGGGTGGGTTGGGTGGTGAAGAGTTGGAGTCGGCCACCGCCTGTTGGGTCGTTGCAGTCCCCGGGCCGACTGCTGCAGTCCCCGGGTCGGGTTCTGAAGTCCCCGAGCCGGGTGCGACTACGGCAGTCCCAGGACCGCCTGTCGATGTCCCCGAGCCGGGTGCGACTACGGCAGTCCCCGGGCCGCCTGTCGAAGTCCCCGAGCCACCTGCTGGGTTCCCCATATCGGATCCGACTGCATCAGGGGCAGGCAGTACGAAGATGGAGTCTGATTCTGGAGACGGCTTGACAGACGGTTTGAGGAGGCGTTGGAGGGAGACGCCGGTTGGTATGGCTTGTCGGGTGGAGCCGATTCGTGCCAGGGCATCTGCTTGCTCGTTGTCAGCCCGTGGCACGTGGAGGAACTCGCATCCTTCAAAGTATCCGCTGATTTGCTGAACGAGGAATCGGTAGCTCGCCATGTTTGCGTCCTTGGCGTCCCAGTCGCCGGATGACTGTTGGACTACCAAATCCGAGTCGCCATAGCACAGGATCCGGCGGATGCCAAGCTCTTTGGCTAGCCGGAGCCCGTGTATGAGCGCCTTGTACTCGGCCACATTGTTGGAAGCGGCAAAATGAATTTGCAATGTGTATCTGAGTTTTTCGCCCTTGGGAGAGGTGAGGACGATGCCGGCTCCCAAGCCGGTGCGCATCTTGGATCCATCGAAGTGCATCCGCCAATGAGTGGAGTCGAGAGCCGGTGGTAGGTACTGGGTATCGGCCCAGTCGACAAGGAAGTCGGCCAATGCTTGCGACTTGATGGCGGTGCGAGGCTGGTAGAAGATCGTGTAAGGAGCCAGCGCGATGACCCACTTAGCCACCCGGCCGGATGCATCCCTGCTGCCTATGATCTCGGCGAGCGGGGCAGTACACACGACCGTGATGGGATGCTCTTGAAAGTAGGGCTTCAACTTCTTGGCGGCGAAGTATACTCCATAGCACATCTTCTGGTAGTGCAGGTAGTTTTGCTTCGAGGTGGACAGTACTTCGCTCAAATAATACACATGCCTCTGGACTAACTGAGCCCGGCCTTCTTCTGGGCGTTGGACCACAATAACTGTACTGACCACTCGGCTAGTCGCGTCAATGTAAAGGAGCATGGGCTCTTTCTCAGTCGGCGCCGCCAAGACAGGTGGCGTGGTCAGCATCTTCTTCAACTCGTGAAAAGCTTGGTCTGCTTGGTCGTTCCACTCGAAGTGGGTGGATTTTTTCATGAGTCGGTACGGGGGGAGAGCCTTCTCTCCTAGCCGGCTGATGAAGTGGTTCAGGGAGGCCAGGTACCCGGTAAACTTTTGGACGTCTCGCAGATTGGTAGGAATCTCCATTCTCTCTATGGCCTTGATCTTCACTGGGTTGCACTCAATGCCGCGTTCGGAGACCAAGAAGCCTAGAAGCTGGCCGGCTGGTACTCCGAATATGCATTTCTCCGGGTTGAGGTTGATCTGAAACCGACGCAAGTTGGCAAATGTTTCTCTGAGGTCTCCTAGCAGGGTGCCGCGCTTCTCCGTCTTCACCACAATATCGTCTACATAGACGTGGGCATTTCTGCCGAGTTGGTTGAGGAGGCATTTCTGCATGCAACGCTGAAAAGTGGCACTGACATTTCTCAAGCCGAATGTCATAGTCAGGTAGCAGAAAGCTCCGTATGGTGTGATGAAGGCGGTCTTCAGGCGGTAGCCTGAGTAAGCATCCAAGAAACTCAACAGCTCACATCCGGCTGTGGAGTCTATCACTTGATCGATTCGAGGTAAGGCAAACGGATCTTTGGGGCAGGCTTTGTTCAGGCTGGTGTAATCTATACACATGCGCCATTTATTGTTTTTCTTCAACACCAGGACCGGGTTGGCAAGCCATTCTGAAAAAAACACCTCCATAATGAAGCCGGCTGCCAGAAGCCGGGCTATCTCTTCTCCTACAATCCTTCTCTTTTCCTCCGACAGTCGGCGGAGGGGTTGTTTGACTGGTTTTGTGTCTGCTCGGACGTGTAGCTTGTGCTCGGCGAAATCCTTCGGAACACCCGGCATGTCCTTTGGGGACCATGCAAAGATGTCCCGATTCTCACGGAGGAAATCGACGAGCTCGCCTCCCTATTTGCTGTCCAGGTTTGCACCAATGATAGCAAACCTCTCCGGGTTCTCCGGGTCCAGAGGTATCTTCTTTGTTTCCTTGGCCGGCTGGAAGGAACCTTGAGCATCATATTCCTAGGGGTCAGGGGACAGGGCCGGCTGCTTGCCGGCCATGGCCACGACTCGGTCCAGCATCTTCTTTTCTTCAGCGATCACGAGGGACTCGGCCAGCTGGCTGCTGGCTGCAGCACACTCGGAGGATTTCTTGTAGTCTCCGGCTATGGTCATGATCCCCTTTGAACTAGGTATCTTCATCTTGAGGTAGGCGTAGTGGGGCACAGCCATGAACTTGGCCAGGGCAGGTCGGCCAAGCAATGCGTGGTAAGGGCTCTCTAGATCCACCACTTCAAACCAGATTGCTTCTCGGCGGAAGTGATCCTTGTCTCCGAAGAGAACATCCATCTTGATCTTGCCGATTGCTGAGCAGGACAGGCCGGGTACGATGCCATGGAACACAGTCCGGCTTGGCATGAGTTGCTTCGTCTTGATGTTCAGCTTCTCCATGGTGTCACGGTACAGTATGTTGATGCTGCTCCCACTGTCAATCAATACACGGGAGAAACGGGCAGCTCACCTTTCTGTTGCAAGGGTGGCGTCTAACACCAATGCATAAGAGCCGGGAGACGGCATCACCTCTGGGTAATCGGCCCGGCTCCAGCTGATGGGCTTCTTAGACCAATGCATAAACTCTGGGTTGCTAGAGGCCATCGCGCTGACTTCTTGGTGCTGTCGGCGCCGACTGCGCCTGTCTTTGGTTTGGCTTGTAAAGACGACGTAGGCGGCGTGCTCGTCTGGGAACTCGTCTTGAATGGCTCCGACTGCTGGTTGGGCAGCCGGCTGCTGAGGGGCTGGAGGTGGCGGGCCAGCAGGTGGAGGCGGCACCAGCCCTTCGCCTTTGGAGATCCACATGAGCCAATGACACTTTCGGGTTGTGTGGTTGGACGGCTTCGCGCCGCTGTAGAACTTGCAGGGGGCATCAAGGGTTTGCTCGTAGGAGAAAGCCGGCTGCCAAGCCAGCCTGCCGCCCTTCTACTTCTTGGGCACGGGCCGCTCTTCAGGTTGTTCGTCTTCGACTGTGGCCACTTGCTGACTGGTGGAAGGCGGCATAGGGGCTTTGCGCTTGTTATCATTCTGGTAAGGGCGTCGATTGGAGTCACCAGCCGGCGTCTTGGGAGCCGGAGCGAGCACCTTTCCAGAGGCGTCCACTCGAAGCTGGGTCTTCATTGAAGAGTCGGCCGTGGCGTACTTGTCTGCTATGAGCAGCAGCTCGTCGAGGGTAGTCGGTTCGTCGCAGAGGAGTCGGTGCCTGAGGAGGGTGCCCTCTCGGCACCCGGCGGTGAAGTACTCTATGGCTTGAACCTCGTGCACCCCTTCGCAGGAGTTGCAGAGCTCGGCCCAACGCGTGAGGTAGTTGCGAGTTGATTCGCTGGGCCCTTGGACACACAAGGAGAGCTGGCGAGGCTTGGGAGGCCGCTTGTAAGTGTTGGTGAAGTTGTGGATGAAGACTTCCGTGAAGTCTAGCTAGCTGTTGATGCTGTAGGGCTTGAGGCTGTTCAACCAAGTGCGTGTCGTGCCTTGAAGCATGAGCGGGACGTACTTCACGGCAACGCGCCTGTTGCCGTTCGCTATGTGGACTGCGGTGGAGTAATCGATCAACCAGTCTTCCGGCTTCACGGAGCCATTGTATTTTGGCGTGTCTCTTGGGAGCGAGAACCCTTTGGGGAAGGGCTCGTCGCGGATGCGGGGGCCAAATCAAGGCGGGCCGACATCGTCTTCTTCTTCTAGCGCCAGGGATCGCGCTAGGCGGTCCATCCGGTGGCGGGCATCATTCTCGCTGACTCCTTCACGGTGGCCTAGTCGGCCGCCGAGAGTCGGATGCGTAACAGGCGGCGGGGTTGGAGACCTCTCCCCACGAGGCGGGGGAGGAGGCGGATCACCTCGTCGTTCCACAGGTCGGGGGCGGCCTTCTGGGTCGCGCTCGATGGTGTGCCGAGTCCGACTGCGGCTAGCAGCCGGCTCCTTGTCTTTTCTCGCGCGGGCGCCGTCTGCAGTCGGCGTCCGGGATGTCGCGCCATCCTCTCGGCGTGGGGGAGGACTTTCAGTGCGAGCGCTGGCTTCATGCCGCTCTGCGGCCGCGTCGATCAGCTGCTGGATGCGTCTAGTCATGTAGGGGAGTTCATCGGCCCCCAGCCCGTTCAGCGCGTCTACGGCCGCCTGAGCGGCACGCAAGTTCTCGAGTGGCGTGGCGTAGACTGAGCAGTCTGCTCCCAGCATGCTGGCAATAGCTGCGCCGCGCTTCTTGACGATGCCGGATCGGCTCGGCCCGCCAGGAGGCAGCGTACCAAAGGCGGCGCGGTCGACTTCGCGCTGGTGAGCCTCAGTGAGGCGTCTCATGGATGCTATCTTCTGGCCCTCCGCGACGAGGGCGAGGCATCGTGCCTCCAGTGTCTCGACGTCAGCGTCGGCCGGGATGGGGACGGACAAGTCATGCAGCGCCGCTTGTAGGGCGTCGTGGGCGTTCTCGCCTGAGACGGCGCCGTGGCTGATGACCAGCACTTCGGTGACAGCGCTGCTGCCACTGTCGGCTCGAGGAAGAGGGTCGTCGATGAACACCACGTTGGTGGGGGCGTCAAGAGATGCCGTGTCGGAGTCGACAAGCATCAGGTCGGTGGAGCCTACTGACTCCAAGTCCACAGCAAGCTCGCTGGAGACATGAAGCTGGTCGAGGAGGCTGACGAGGCGGCTCTCGGGGCCGTCTGTGCCCGCGTCGGACGCAGGCTCATCGGAGATGCGAGCCTCGCCAAGAAGATCGGCGAGGCAGCTCGCCGCGCAGGCGTCGCCGACGCCTTGCAGCGCGTCGGGGCAAGCGCCATCGGGCGTGCCGGGCTGGCTACACTCGCTGGGGAGGAAAAGGGTTCCCCTCCAGAACCGGACGACGGTGCACCTGGCCCCACGATGGGCGCCAAATGTCGGGTGGTAGGTGCGACATATGCCAACGGGTGGCTTATCATTGTGGGAGCCAGTAAGACATCGCCGGTGCCTGGAAACGGGATAAGGCGAAGACATGCACGCCGGCGAATCTGACCCAGGTTCGGGGCTCTCCGTGGAGACAACACCCCTAGTCTTGCTCTACGGGGTCTCCGCATGATCACTAGATCAACACAAGTGGCTACAAGAGGCTCCTTGAGCTGTTCGGCTAGAGGAGGAAGAAGGGCAAGGCTAGCTCTCCTCTTCTCTCTATGTGGTGTCTAAAACTCTCAGAGCTCAAACCTTTGCATGGGTGCCCCGGGGGGTTTATATAGGCCTACCCCCCAGGGGTACAATGGTAATCCGGCTGGACGCGGGTCCTAGCCGTCAGTGTCTGTATTCGCCGGCTTCTCCGCCAACTGGTGGGTCCCGCCGGCTGCCGGCCTCTTGGCCGATAGGCCGGCCCCACCGCTTGGGGGTCTTGTCGGTGGCTGGTTACTGTAGCCTCGCCCCTGATGACGAGGGGTTTGTCGAGGTAACATGGCTACAGTGCCGCCGCCTGGCGGGCTCTCACTGTAGCCTTACCTCGTCTTGTCTCCTTAATGATACACATACTTCGAGGGAGTGGGGTAGCCGACTATTGGGAGCCGGCTATGCCCCAGACCGGCTGGGGAGGCTTGGCCGCCTTTGAGCGTCTCTGGCTAAAGGGGCCCGCCCCCTGCGGGCCGTACTGACAGCCTGTCGTGGGTAGCGTCATGGTCAACATGGCAACAGTGTCGCGCCGGACGAGGGATGGCCGGCCCGTACGGCGCACTGTGGCCACGCGTGCTCCGAGATTCGGGGTTGGCAGGCTGTACTGTAGCCACACCCCATCTTGTCACCGTTATGTGCGTGCAGCCCTTGAGGGTGCGATCTTGGCCGCTTGCCGGGAGCCGGTCTTCTTGTAGCCGGCTTCTGGGAGTCGGCCCTCTTGTGGTCGGCTTCTGGGAGCCGGCCATCTTGTGGCTCTCTTCAGGAGGGTTTTTAGGGCCGCGTCGCCTTCCAGTAGTCGGCATGTGAGATAGGCGGCCAGGGGAAGGCGGCCCTGTACCTTGGGTGCTTGAAGGCTCGATCGGCCCGATAATTTTTGAAGAACCACGGGGAGTCGGTTAGGCTACGCGTGGCCATTTACTCCGACAGGTACGCCCAACCATGTTATATATTTCTTAACATTTGGAATATGGGGCTCGTGTAAAAGGTTACAAACCTATTCCAAATCAGACAAGTGCTACTATGTATGTTATCCCAAGTCATTGGGTATTCCCCCACCACTATACCGAGGAAAAGGATTTTTACCACAAAACGATATGCTTTTAAAGAGAATAGTTCTTGCAAAAGGGTAAGTGGGAGGACAGTGCAACTCGACGAGATAACAAGTATCTTCGTCATCAGGTCAAAGGATAGGAACCTTGGAAGTAATTCCAGAGTTTCCTACTGCGACTGATACGGAAGCCTCTACATTAGATGTATGGACTTCGGTCGAACTTGTAGCTGAACAACGTAGGCAAAGCTCGTGCAGGTGCACAAACGAGATATTGTTGTTAGACAACAGTATACCTATGATACACAAGGAAGCATTGATGGGCCATGACTCCGGAATTGGCTGAATGCCAATATAATCCGAGATAGTTTCCATAAATGATTCAAGATTTAAATCTTGATAAACCCTCCGAAAGACTTGGAGTCTAAAGGATTGTAATGGGACTATTAACTGATATGGATAAAAATGTTTTATCCATTAAGCTCGACTTGTTGCAATAACAAGTTCTAGGAGTTGACTACAATGAGATTGTCTCACCGTAGCAATGCTTATCGGTTCAGGTTAAACTAGCAATTAATACATATTTCAAAACGTGAGATATGACACATGGATGACAAAAGAATTTCCATGAAATGGAAATACAACCTAGGACTTGTATGTGATACAATCCAAAGTATTTTGTTGGTCCAAAGGATGCTAGTAAGTATGCTAGCTTCAGAGTTCCAGCAATGGACAGAAGAGAGCAAAATGGAGTTGGAATCTTCGTTTTTGATGGAATGGAGAAAGGGATTTGACTTCATCAATGGGTAACGAAGATGCTTGTGGTTTCAAGAAAGTAACTGGGAGCATCATAATATTTCTGAAAACCTTGTGTGCTTGACACATTGTTAATTGGAAATAAATTTCTTGACACGAATTAGGACTTCATTTGAAAATAGTTTTTTGATGAAGTGCTTAGGGTAAATAGCCTTGATATTAGGCATAATGATCTATGGAGATAGATTTACCTAATAGAGATGAGCAAAATACATGATGGAGATTCCACACACTCCTGTGTTTGGATTAATCATGTATTCCATGGTATGTAAAACAACCAGATATGTCCAATACTCCCAAGCTGTTGCGAGTATAGATACCAAAGTGATCAAAAGTACTGATCATCGGACAACAGTGAAAAATGATCATTGAGTACTATAGTAGCACTGGTGACATGTTTTCTCGTAAGTGGAGATCATGAAGAATTCGTTGTAAAAGGTTACATCGATACAATCTTCATCATTTCTCCATGCGATTTTCGATTTAATTTGAGGGTTTTGTGTAACACACAATATGGTGGTGCAGTTAGTTGGAAATTGTTCCAAACAAGTTACCGTGGCAAATTCTATAACAGAGGCGAAGTATGTTGCCGCTTTAGAAGCGACAAAGACAAAGATGTTGAATCATATAGTTCATTCATGAACTTAGTATGGTTCCAAGAAGGCTTTGGTCAATGGGACACTATTGCAGATAGTTGCTCCATAACTGAGTCTGAGATTTAGGTTTCAACCAATGATTCACATATATACAAAGCCAAGTCCGCACAAAATATGAATTTTGTGAAAGCATGAAAACGCGAGGATATGTAGAGATACGCGGAGCTGAAGTTGTCAGATCCGATGGACATCAGGCTATACCACATGCGAAGAATTTTTTACACCAGTATGCCATAGGTGTAAAGTGTATTAGCATTAACTAGATTATTGACTCTAGTGCAAGTGGGAGTCTGTAGGAGATATGCCCTAGAGGCAATAATAAAGGATATTATTTATCTCAAAGTTCATATTTTTTTTGACTATTCCAAGTTCATAATTATGTTTATGTTCCATGCTATAAATGCTATGGTTCTCGAGTCTGCAATAACACGAGGCTCGGAGGAAGACTCATATGCACGTGTGGAATAATAAACGGTAAGAAGTATTCTTAGTCTGGCCTCTAAGACTAGCTCAAGTGTTGCATGATGGTTCTGTTTTCCTGATCATTGGCATGTCTATGCCAGCAACTTTGAGGGCACAATGTTAAAAGAACATTTGTGTTGAATCGACCCGGATTGATGTTATGCTATGAGATTCATTCGTCACAAGTTTATGGTTGATAACACAGAGATGGTTAATGTTTGTATAATTCCTTAGACCATGAGAGTATCGAGTTTCTTCATACTTGCTTCATGAACTTTGGGGTTTGTTGAACGTCATCCGTAAATGGATGGCTATTACGGTGGCTTATGGGTTCATGGAAAATTGTGTCAAGTAACTTGATAGCTCAAGATTGGGATTTGCTCCTCCGACGATGGAGAGATATTCTCGGCCCCTCTCGGTGTTACGGTATCCATCATCGTCTGGCCAGACACAGTGTCATTTGATCACAGGGATGCCGGAACACGAAAACGAGAAAAGAGAACAAAACCGGTAACGAGGTAACTTGCATGGTGGACAAATTTTTCGTACACGGGGATGCAATAAATCTCACCTCGGGTGTTTGTGACATATTGCGAAGCAACAAGAACACCTCACTGCAACTAGAGGTTCACTCGAATATTCATTCGTGTGGGTATAGGGGTCAATATGCGTGTCCACGGCTCCGATGTTGATCATTGATCGGAAAGTGTTTCGGTCATGTCTATGCTTCACCGAACCTATAGGGTCACATGCTTAAGGGTCATCTATCTGCTGAATACTAGATAGGGAGTCTGAGAGAAATTTGCCGAAAAAGTTTTGGAGACAATGGAAGAGTTCCGGAGAGAGAATAGCGAAACAGTTTCGTAAAACCGAAAAGTTGTTTCGGGATATACCATTAAGTCAAATTGGTTTCGGGACACGCCTGATAATTCTTGGAGGGTGCCATAATTATTCTGGAAATTTCTGGGAATTTTTCGGGATAAAAACCGAAAATATTTCGGAGTTGCCGGTACCGCTTTGGTTGTTTTTCGCAGATGAAATTCACTAATCTGAAATTGTTTCAGAACGAATCCAAAATCATTTTAGTGGGTACTGGAATTATTCTAAGACCCACAGAAATATTTTCGGATTTAATGGACGCGAAAAATTGTCTTCATGAATAGTGAAAACGCATTCTTGTTTGCTTTTCGCAGATGAAAATCACTAAACCGAAATTGTTTCGGAACACGTTGAAAATTATTTTAGTGGGTACTGGAAATGTTCTGAGCCCACATAAATATTTTCAGTTCGAACGGACGCTGAAAAATGTTGTCATGAATAGTGAAAGTGCTTTGTGCTTGGCTTCTTGGAGAAGCCACCTTGAGGGCCTTTTGGTATTATCCCCTTGGCTTCTTGGAGAAACCACCCTTGGGCTTGGCCTATAAATACGGGTGGAGGGGGACTGCCTCAAGACACACTTTTTCTCACATACAAGTGCCATGCATGATCTAGCTTCACTCTCCCTCCCAGCGAAATAGTTTCATAGAGCCGAAAGGCTGTCTGGGTTCCGGTGGGAACTAGTTTTGGACGGCGAAGCCCTGCCGGATAGATGACACCGTATGTGTGCAACCCCGTAGAGAGGTCGTAGTTTCGATCCTTTTACCCGAGGGGCTGTTTTGAGAGTGCCTCCCGAAGGGCTGTCCAAGTGACGGTCCGAGTTCTGTGAGTCCTCCCGAAGGGCTGTCCGAGTGACCGTCCGAGTTTTGAGGGTCCTCCCGAAGGGCTGTCCGCGAAACTGTCCGAGGGACTATCCGACTGCCTCCCGGAGGGCTCTCCGTGGGGCGGATGAGGGTATACATCCTCGCGGTTGGGAGGTTGTAAATCCTAGCTGCGGGGATCTGCACCGCCGTTCGTCATCGACTCTACTTCCGCCGCGCTACGAGTTGGTAACGAAAAAGATCAAACCATATATGCAGTCTCCATAGTGGTCCTGGGCTGGTGCGTAGGTCAGAATGTTTTTGTTTTCTGCAGCATTCCCCAACAGCGGCGCCCCCCTTTTTCCTCCCCCCTCTTTCCTCCTTCCTTCCCTCCTACTCCTACTCATGGAAGGGGTTGGACTAGGACTCCCTTTGGGGTGCGCCTAGGAGGCCAGCCTCCTCCCCCTCCTCCACCCCTTTATATATGGGGGAGGGGGGCACCCCATAGACACACAAGTTGATCATGGATCTTTTAGTCATGTGCGGTGCCCCCTCCACCATAATCCACCTCGGTCATATCGTCGTAGTGCTTAGGCGAAGCCCTGCGCCGGTAGCTTCATCATCACCGTCATCACGCCGTCGTGCTGACGAAGCTCTCCCTCGAAGCTCTACTGGATCGTGAGTTCGCGGGACGTCACCGAGCTGAACGTGTGCAGATCGCGGAGGTGTCGTACGTTCGGTACTAGGATCGGTCGATCGTGAAGATGTACGACTACATCAACTGTGTTGTCATAACGCTTCTGCTTACGGTCTACGAGGGTACGTGGACAACACTCTCCCCTCTTGTTGCTACGCATCACCATGATCTTGCGTGTGCGTAGGAATTTTTTGAAATTACTATGTTCCCCAACAGTTTCATCAACTAGTGCCACTATAATGTAATCACGCTTTTTCACTATCTGTGCAAACAGGGTTATTCAGCTGCATTTTGGTGGAACTGCACAAATGTATGGATGGAACCGGCATATATGCAGAGTGTGAGGTGTGCCTAGTAAAAATTACCGACACCAACCATGCTCCATGCACGCATTGGCATCCACCACCACCAGTGGGATGTGTGGCGCTCTCTGTGGACGGATCTTTCTCGGCAGCAAATCCTCTAACCAAATACTAGTAGCTTATATTGGCAGTTTTCTAGGGAGTACTCTTTTCTGAAAGAAGCACTAATCTATTTTTATTTATTTGTACACAGTGTCACAACTTTGACCCAAAGGTCCAGAGCTATTTTAGGGTGATTGGCGTAGTACTCGGAGACTGATTGTAAGCATGATTTTCATTAGCTGTCACACTGATTGTAAGCATGAGCAGATGGAAGATTACATTAGTGTGAAGCTTACCTTAAACCCTACCGCCGCCGTTGAAACAAGGCGAGCGTTGAGGGAACCGTGGAGAACGGCGGGGAAGCGACGTCGCGCCATCTGGCCTCCTCTTGCAGTGGGAGAACGAATACTGCTCTTGCTCCGGCTGGCTCTGCACCCTCACAAACGGCACACCGTACTCGATCGATTCATTATCCTCTGGGTGCTCGACCTTCGACCTGTACACCCACCACCTCCGCCTGACTTTCGCCTTGGGAATCTGTCTGCTCCATCACCCAGAGGAGATACTCGGATGAACTCGAAGGACTGCAGCGTGACTGCCGCCGAGGAGTACATCGCCGCCCTCACCGTCATCGTCTCCCTCTTTCGCATACATTGCCACATGGCCCTCACCGTCCTCGAAATCTCCCACTCATTGTCAAACCAAGTAAGGATCTCCTTCAACCTGGCTAACTTTGCCTGGTCGCCGCCGGTGATCTTCCTGGTTCGCTGCTGCATCCTCTTCATAGATGTCCTTCTGAGTGGTCCGGTGCTAGCTTTGGAAGATGGGAGGAGAGACGGTGGTCTTGCAATAGAGAAGAGGGAGAGGCGAGACGGTGGTTTTGGAATGGAGATGATGGAGAGGAGAGGAGGTGGTTTTGCAATGGAGAAGAGGGACAGGCGAGATGGTGGTTTTGGAATGGAGATGATGGAGAGGAGAGGAGGTGGTTTTGCAATGGAGAAGATGGAGAGGAGCGTGCGGCAACAGTTTAGGATTGGACGAGAGGGTCGGCACGTTGTGACTGGATCAAAATCAAAATCAGTTTACCCTTCAATTAAGAAAGCGACCCCACATTAACTAGTCTCCCTTTTATTCTGGGTCATAATTGACCATGATTTTCACAAATAAAATATATGGTATACGTTGCAAAAATAATATAATTTGAAAGTACATTCAGATACGAACCAAACGATACAATTTCTGGTGACATGCATTCACATTTTGCTTGTCAAATACAGTACGTGGTCAAACTTTGACCCAAAATACGCGAAACAAAAAATACTTCCAAGACCAGCGCCACTCCTCTCCTGTTCCAATCAAAATCCAGCGCCGCTCCTCCCCTCTTCCATTTCAAAACCACTGCCCCTCCTCTCTTATTCCAATCCAAAACTAGTGTCGCTCCTCTCCCGTTCTAATCCAAAACCAGCGCTGCTCCTCTCCTCTCCATTCAAAAACCACCGCCCGCGAGTGAAGGTGCTGGGGAGAAGTAGATCGATGGAGGAGTACAACTGATACGTGAGGATCGCAAACGGCGACCCTGTGAAGCTAGCTAGGATGTTGGAGATACAATCTTGGTTTGACAACAAGGACCAACTAGCGGTGACGACGACATCCATGGCCGAATATCTGCAAGAGAGCAAAAAGGCGGTGATACTCCCGAAGGGAGTCGCGCGGGAGTACATAGAGCTGCTCCTCTGGGCCATGGAGCAAACAGATTCACCGAATCCAATCGTGAGGGAGCGGTGGTGGGAGTATCAATCCCAGATGGAGCATCCACCAGAGATTGAAGGATCGAGCATCTACAGGGTGTCGTTTGTGAGGGCGTCGTGCCAGAGCGAGCCGGTGGAGTCTTTGTTGATTGACCCCAACTGCAAGAGGAGAAAAGCAGTTGGCCCGACAACGCTTCCCTGCCATCCTCTCCCTCATCGTTCACATCGTCTCACGGGGCGGCTGTCTGCCGCCGAGGAATAGGAGGGAACTGCCCCCCAGCCCAATAGTCGGGTAGGTTGTGAATTGTCAGGAGGAGCTTAGGGTTGTCAGTATTTGCAGGTTGTGAATTGTGTTTTGTGTTGTGTATTTTGAGAGT
The DNA here is from genome assembly GCF_018294505.1 of Triticum aestivum. Classification (NCBI taxonomy): domain Eukaryota; kingdom Viridiplantae; phylum Streptophyta; class Magnoliopsida; order Poales; family Poaceae; genus Triticum; species Triticum aestivum. The sequence continues at coordinate 174,593,490 of NC_057814.1, forward strand.
ACTTTCAGATATGAATGTCTTTTGAATTTCAGATTTGCAGTATTGAGCACATGAAGTATTTTATGAATTCTAGAGATCTATTTTTAGCACTTAAAAAAGTAGTTTCATAGGAGTATAAAAGTGCAGACAATGTGATTCTCAGAGAAGAAACTGCAAGTTTTCAGTTTCAGATAAGAAACTGCAAGTTCAGTTTCAGATAAGAGATTGCAACATTCAGAAGCAGAGCATTTATATTAACACGGCCTTTTCAAACAGGGTTAACATCATGTTGGAAGTTTTATTCATGGTCGAAAATGGAACTACCAGCCAGTTAACATCATGCTGATCAACATTCATGCAAAGCACATCTTCATATGATGCATAGTCAAAAAGATATGCTATTTTCAAAATGCCCACACAATGTCGAGTGTGCGAAAAACAAAGAAAATGAGGGACGAAGTTTTGGCAAGTGTTGGACGTGGTGTGCGTAAATGACAATGGGGACCCACATGTCAATAATGGCAGAGGCAAAAAATTTGGAGATATTTTCCCTGCATCAGGTGGAATCGAACCCGGGCGGAACAACTGTAGGGTAGTGTCACATGGCCACTGGGCTAGTTCAGTACTTTCGTTACAAATAAGGCACTGCCTCAGGTGGTCCGATCTCCTCCTGCGCCTTTGTGCGCTCCCCGCGGCGCTAGTGTCAGCCGTTGTGAACATGCTGAACAAAACGAGAGGAATCTGGAGAGGACTGTACGTGAAGAGGCAGACAGTTGGGACCCACCAGGTCTATGGCCGTACGCAAGCAAGTGCCTCATCGAAAAAATACTTCCTCCTAATGCTATACAGACGTTGGGGCCCACGGGTTTGTCAACATAGTTATATTATTTTAGGTGCTTCAACGTAGTTACTATAGGAGATAAATTCACAACGAAGCCGGGGAGCTGGCAGGTATCATTTATTATCATTGGGGCAGCAAGTATCAGCTGGGTTTTGGGCTGCCCCATCTAGGCTTTCATTTTTAACATGCGCAGCCCACGACATGTCGGTTTGTATTTTCTTGAGGGCCGTCATGTATTGACCGGCCTATGGACCTCCCATCCGAGGTTTTATTTTTCCTGAAACATTAGCAACCCAATTTATGTATTTTTTTGAAGAAAACACAGAGGTCTGTTCTATTTTTCTATATAAGAATAGGAACGCCTGGTCCAACTTATGTTTCTCTTCCAACTATATTATATATATTTAAATTATTTTATATGTTATTACGTATTATTGTTATTGTCATCATATATTTAACACATACCTACATATGTAAGAAAACAATATCCCACATCTTACTAACTTATAAAAATAATTTCTTAACAATAAAATCCTGGATTTTTTTGGCAACAAAAATCCTGGAGATTGTGTACAATAGCTTGGTAAGATTTAAGGACCAATGTAATAATAAATCACTTATTATTTAAATATATTTATAACAAAGTGCTCAGCCCCTGTTTATTTTTTGGTAACATTGTTGCGCCCAACCCAACATTATAATTAGAATCAGCCCAGCAAAATCGTGTATTTCCAGAAAGTGCAAATGGCTTGTAATTTTTTAGGAAAAAAATAAATGGGCCGCATGGACGCTACATTATTTGTTCACCCAACCCAGCTAATGGACTGTAATTCAAAAAAAAGATCAAATTGACTGTAAATTCTGGAAATACGGGTTGAATACGTGCCACATTTTTGGAGGCTGAAATGTGGGCCAATAGGTCGAAGCCAACGCAAGTCGTTGTCAACTTAGTCAAGAAATGATTCTGACATGGTTAGCCGTTGGATTTACATCCAATGACCAGCATCCATCTTCAATCTCTCGTCTTCTTCCTCCAGCGCCGTCGGGACCACCTGCTCCCGCCTCCTGCTGCTAGCAGCTCTGCTTAGCACGCTTCGCTGTGATGCGCTACCCCACCGTTGGCTAGGACATCCCTCCACCCTTCCACACCTCATTTTCTTCTCCACCGACTGCCGAACCACACCACACCAGAACCAGTTAACCCTCGTACAGCTCTCCGTCTGCGACTCGACTCCCGCGTCTTCCCATCTCCGGCTCGTTGCTGTCCGGGGCCTCGTCGTTGTCCACCACCTTGGATGGGCTCGGTGCGGAGTGGTCAACGAACGACATCCATCGGAAGTAGACTGTGCGTGGAGAGGCTGACAACTTGGTCCACGGCGGCACGCAAGGAAATGCCTCCTTTTACGTGCAAAATAATGATTCCTCCACCTGACAGCTGGGACCCACCAGAAGGGCCTCTGTATTTCGTGAAAAAGATGTCCCCCCCACTGACAGGTCGGACCCACCAGCTATATCTTCGCACGCAAGGAAGTGCCTCCTTATTACGCACAAAAAATGAATACCCCCTGCTAGCTGGGACCTAGCATAGTGGAAGGCTGACTTGTGGGCCTACTAAGTTGACGGGGACGGAGGGCTTTGTCAACTTAGTCAATATGAACGAATCTAGCTCCAGTGACCATACGATGTCCATCCAACGGCCGTAGTGCATCTTCAACCTCTGGTCTTCTTGCTCCAGCCGCCCAAAGCAGTGCTGGGCGTGCCACCTGCTCCTGCCTCTCGTGGCTGGCTGTGCTGCCGCGGAGGCCTCACCGCCCCCTTCTACTCCCACCGCTGGCCAGGCCCTGCAGCGATGGCAGCCTCACACCGCAGCCGAACCAGTGAACCCTCGTACTCCTTGATACGTCTCCAACGTATCTATAATTTTTGATTGTTCCATGCTATTATATTATCTGTTTTGGATGTTTATGGGCTTTATTAAACACTTTTATATTATTTTTGGGACTAACCTATTAACCCAGAGCCCAGTGCCAGTTTCTGTTTTTTCCCTTGTTTCCGCGTTTCGAAGAAAAGGAATATCAAACGGAGTCCAAACGGAATGAAACCTTCGGGAGAGCTATTTTTGGAACGGAAGCAATCCAGAAGACTAGGAGTGTATGTAAGGGAAGCGACGAGGAAGGCACAAGGCAGGGGGGCGCCCACCCCCCTGGGCGCGCCCTCCACCCTCGTGGGCCCCTCGTGACCCCCCTGACGTACTTCTTCCTCCTATATATGTCCATATACCCTAAAAACATTGGGGAACAGAATAGATCGGGAGTTCCGCCACCGCAAGCCTCTGTAGCCACCAAAAACCAATCGGGGCCCTGTTCCGGCACCCTGCCGGAGGGGGGATCCCTCACCGGTGGCCATCTTCATCATCCCGGCGCTCTCCATGACGAGGAGGGAGTAGTTCACCCTCGGGGCTGAGGGTATGTACCAGTAGCTATGTGTTTGATCTCTCTCTCTATCGTGTTCTTGAGGTGGTACGATCTTGATGTATCGCGAGCTTTGCTATTATAGTTGGATCTTATGATGTTTCTCCCCCTCTACTCTCTTGTAATGGATTGAGTTTTCCTTTGAAGTTATCTTATCGGATTGAGTCTTTAAGGACTTGAGAACACTTGATGTATGTCTTGCCATGCTTATTTGTGGTGACAATGGGATATCACGTGATCCACTTGATGTATGTTTTGGTGATCAACTTGCGGGTTCTGCCCATGAACCGATGCATAGGGGTTGGCACACGTTTTCGTCTTGACACTCCGGTAGAAACATTGGGGCACTCTTTGAAGTACTTTGTGTTGGTTTAATAGATGAATCTAAGATTGTGTGATGCATATCGTATAATCATGCCCACGGATATTTGAGGTGACATTGGAGTATCTAGGTGACTGCTACCTCTTGAGCACTGCGTTGGTTTTCCCTTGAAGAGGAAAGGGTGATCCAGTAAAGTAGCGTAAGTATTTCCCTCAGTTTTTGAGAACCAAGGTATTAATCGAGTAGTAGGCCATGCACGAGTCCCTCGCACCTACACAAACAAATAAAATCCTCGCAACCAACGCAATAAAGGGGTTGTCAATCCATTCACGGTCACTTACGAGAGTGAGATCTGATAGATATGATAAGATAATATTTTCGGTATTTTTATGATAAAGATGCAAAGTAAAATAAAAGGCAATAAAAATAACTAAGTGTTGCAAGATTAATATGATGGAAAATAGACCCGGGGGCCATAGGTTTCACTAGTGGCTTCTCTCAAGAGCATAACTATTACGATGGGTGAACAAATTACTGTTGAGCAATTGATAGAATTGAGCATAGTTATGAGAATATCTAGGTATGATCATGTATATAGGCATCACGTCCGCGACAAGTAGGCCGACTCCTGCCTGCATCTACTACTATTACTCCACACATCGACCGCTATCCAGCATGCATCTAGAGTATTAAGTTCAAAGGAACAGAGTAACGCTTTAAGCAAGATGACATGATGTAGAGGGATAAACTCATGCAATATGATATAAACCCCATCTTGTTATCCTCGATGGCAATAATACAATACGTGCCTTGTTGCCCCTGCTATCACTGGGAAAGTACACCGCAAGATTGAACCCAAAGCTAAGCACTTCTCCCATTCCAAGAAAGATCAATCTAGTAGGCCAAACCAAACTGATAATTCGAAGAGACTTGCAAAGATAACCAATCATACATAAAAGAATTCAGAGGAGATGCAAATATTGTTCATAGATAAACTTGATCATAAACCCACAATTCATCGGTCTCAACAAACACACCGCAAAACAAGATTACATCGAATAGATCTCCACAAGAGAGGGGGAGAACATTGTATTGAGATCCAAAAAGAGAGAAGAAGCCATCTAGCTAATAACTATGGACCCGAAGATCTGAGGTAAACTACTCACACATCATCGGAGAGGCTATGGTGTTGATGTAGAAGCCCTCCATGATCAATGCCCCCTCCGGCGGAGCGCCGGAAAAGGCCCCAAGATGGGGTCTCATGGGTACAGAAGGTTGCGGCGGTGGAATTAGGTTTTTGGCTCCGTATCTGGTAGTTTGGGGGTACGTAGGTATATATAGGAGGAAGAAGTACGTCGGTGGAGCAACATGGGCCCCACGAGGGTGGAGGGTGCCCCCTGCCTCGTGCTCTCCTGGTTGATCTCTTGACATGGACTCCAAGTCCTCTGGATCATGTTTGTTCCAAAAATCACGTTCCCGAAGGTTTCATTCCGTTTGGACTCCGTTTGATATTCTTTTTCTGCGAAACACTGAAATAGGCAAAAAACAGCAATTTGGGCTGGGCCTTCGATTAATAGGTTAGTCCCAAAAATAATATAAAAGTGTATAAATAAGCCCATTAACATCCAAAACAGAATATAATATAGCATGGAACAATAAAAAATTATAGTTACGTTGGAGACGTATCAGTGACATTAGGGTTTCGGTTGATTTGTGTCTTAAGGTGTTATTCTAGTACGAATTCTATGATAGATCGAACGGAAAGAATAGCTTCGTGTTATTTTACTACGGACTCTTGAATAGATCGAGCAGAAAGAATAACTTTGAGGTGGTTTCGTACCCTACCATAATCTCTTCGTTTGTTCTACCCTATTAGTGACTTTGGAGTGACTCTTTGTTGCATGTTGAGGGATAGTTATATGATACAACTATGTTATTATTGTTGAGAGAACTTGCACTAGTGAAATTATGAACCCTAGGCCTTGTTTCCTAGCATTGCAATACCATTTGTGCTCACTTTTATCATTAGTTACCTTGCTGTTTTTATATTTTCAAATTACAAAAACCTATATCTACCATCCATATTGCACTTGTATCACCATCTCTTCGCCGAACTAGTGCACCTATACAATTTACCATTGTATTGGTTGTGTTGGGGACACAAGAGACTCTTTGTTATTTGGTTGCAGGGTTGCTTGAGAGAGACCATCTTCATCCTACGCCTCCCACGGATTGATAAACCTTAGGTCATCCACTTGAGGGAAATTTGCTACTGTCCTACAAACCTCTGCACTTGGAGGCCCAACAACGTCTACAAGAAGAAGGTTGCGTAGTAGACATCAAGCTCTTTTCTGGCACCGTTGCCGGGGAGGTGAGTGCTTGAAGGTATATCTTTAGATCTTGCAATCGAATCTTTTTGTTTCTTGTTTTATCACTAGTTTAGTCTATAAAAGAAAACTAAAAAAAGGAATTGAGGTTGTCTCATACGCTTCATCTTTTTAATGTCTTTCGTAAGTATGATGAAAAGGAAAATTGTGCTAAAGTGCTAGAAGAAGTCTATAAAATGTTTGGCACTAAATCTTTGAATGATGAGCATGATTGCAATGTTGTTAGTATGAATTCCTTGAATATCCATTGTACTAATGATGATTGCACTAGTCATGATGAAAATATCTCTTATAAGCATGTCAACTTTTATGGAATACAAAGAGTTTGCAAGTACACACCAATTAGGGAAGATAGATTTTGCAAGAGGCATAAGTACTTAGAAATTAAATGGTTGCAAGAAAGGCTAGATGTTTGTGCTGAAAATTTGATTTTTCTTAGCCATACTTGTGAACTTTGCGGTGAACGTGGTCATTTAACTATCCTATGCAAATTGTTTCATGATCTAATCGTTTCCAAAAATTGTGATGACTTGATTTCCCTTGCACATCATAATGAACTTAGTTTGCTTATGGGTTATGAAGAAATGAAACGTATAACTAACTATCTTCCAGTATTTGCCCGTGATAAACTTCTTGATTTTGATCTAGCGGAAATTTATATGTATTGTGCGGTGAATTGCATTGAAAATCCTTATATTGCCAATTACATAAAGACAAGAAAACAAATAGAAGATGAAGAGAATACTAATGAAAGTGAAGAGACTTCCCAATATCCTCCTATTATTTCTTATGATGAATCAGGTAACGAGGAGGAGACTTCTATTCAACCAATATCATTAATAAGGAGCTCCAAAAATAGGATTAAACCCGCACATGATGTGAAGAAGAAAAAGAAAAAACGGAGAAGCAAAGGTAAAAAGGTATCCCTCCCAAATGATGTTGCTCCTATTACTCATTGTGATGATGATAATTGCTATACTATTGGTGCTATCCATACTATTAATGATGAGAGTGATTATGCTTATGATATGAAAAGACCCAAGCTTGGGGATGCTATGTTTGATGATAATGACATGTTTGAGAATATATTTGCTGAAATTAATGTTTGTCCCAATCTTGGGGATGCTATGTTTAATGAAGATGATATTTTTAGCCTCCCAAGTTTTGATATGCAAATTTGTTATGATGATAGCATGCCACCTACTTATGATGACTATATTTATGAAAGTGGGTTTGGATGAGTGTCAACTTTAGGAAGTAATGATCCCACTATTTTGGAGGGTGTTGAATCTTATAATATTTATGAAAGTGGATTTCGAGAGGTCATGACTTTATTTAGTGATGAATCCACTATTTTGGAAGAGGTTTCAATTGATTATGATGAGAACAAAGTTGCTACTTATGATGATTATTGTGATGAAATTTATGCTATAAAGAGTAGTGATGATTATATTTATAAAAATTGTCATGATTATGGTTACCCTTTTTCTGAACATTACTCCTTTAATGTGGAAACAATTTATAGTATTCGAGTTTCTTATGATACTCCCACTATTCCGAATGAGAAGAATTTTGCTTATGTGGAGAGTAATAAAATTTCTATGCTTGTAGATCATGAAACGAATGCTTTAGGTGCTGGTCATATTGTTGAATTCATTCATTATGCTATTGAAAATTATTATGAGGGAGCAATATATGCTTGTAGGAAGTGCAATAATATCATGTTTCCTCTCTATGTACTTAAAGTTTTGAAGTTATGCTTGTTTTGCCTTTCTATGCTAGTTGATTATTGTTCCCATAAGTTGTTTGCTCAAAAAATCCCTATGCATAGGAAGTGGGTTAGACTTAAATGTGCTAGTCATATTCTTCATGATGCTCTCTTTATGTTTCAATTGTTATGTCTTATGTGAGCATCATTGAAATCATCATGCCTAGCTAGGGGCGTTAAACGATAGCGCTTGTTGGGAGGCAACCCAATTTTATTTTAGTTTCTTGCTTTTTGGTTCTGTTTAGTAATAAATAATCCATCTAGCCTCTGGTTAGATGTGGTTTTATGTTTTAATTAGTGTTTCTGCCAAGTAGAACCTTTGGAAAGACTTGGGTGAAGTCTTTATGATCTTGCTGTAAAAACAGAAACTTTAGCGCTCACGAGATTAGCTAAAACGTTTTACTGGAGAGTGATATTTAGTTGATTCTTTTTGCAGATGATTACTAGACAAATTCTCCAGGTACACCAATTTATTTCAGAATTGTTGGAGTTCCAGGAGTATACATTTTATGCAGATTACTACAGACTATTCTGTTTTTGACAGATTCTGTTTTCTATGTGTTGTTTGCTTATTTTGATGAATCTATGAGTAGTATCAGAGGATATGAACCATAGAGAAGTTGGAATAAAGTTGATATTAAACCAATATGAATTTATAATGAGTTCACAAAAGTACCAAAAGTGGTGATTTATTTTCTTATACTAACGGAGCTTACGAGTTTTCTGTTGAGTTTTGTGTTGTGAAGTTTTCAAGTTTTGGATAAAGATTCGATGGAATACGGAATAAAGAGTAGAAAGAGCCTAAGCTTGGGGATGCCCAAGGCACCCCAAGGTAATATTCAAGTATAACCAAGAGCCTAAGCTTGGGGATGCCCTGGATGGCATCCCCTCTTTCGTCTTCGTTCATCGGTAACTTTACTTGGAGCTATATTTTTATTCACCACATGATATTTGTTTTGCTTGGAGCATCATTTTATTTTCTTTTGTTTTGCTTGGTGTTTGAATAAAGTACCAAGATCTGAAATTCTTAAATGTTAGGGAGTCTTCACATAGTTACATAATTATTCGACTACTCATTGGTCTTCATTTATATCTTTCGGAGTAGTTTGTCATTTGCTCTAGTGCTTCACTTATATCTTTTAGAGCACGACGGTAGTTTTATTTTGAAGAAATAGATGAACTCTCATGCTTCACTTATATTATTTTGTGGGTCTTTAGAACATCATGGTAATTTTCTTTCGTTATGAATTTAGTCCTAATATGATGGGCATCCAAGAGGGATATAATAAAAACTTTCATATAAAGTGCATTGAATACTATGAGAAGTTTGATTCCTTATGATTGTTTTGAGATATGAAGATGGTGATATTAGAGTAATGCTAGTTGAGTAGTTGTGAATTTGAGAGATACTTGTGTTAAATTTTGTGATTCCCGTAGCATGCACGTATGGTGAACCGTTATGTGATGAAGTCGGAGCATGATTTATTTATTGATTGTCTTCCTTATGAGTGGCAGTCGGGGACAAGCGATGGTCTTTTCCTACCAATCTATCCCCCTAGGAGCATGCACGTAGTACTTTGTTTTGATAACTAATAGATTTTTGCAATAAGTATGTGAGTTCTTTATGACTAATGTTGAGTCCATGGATTATACGCACTCTCATCCTTCCACCATTGCTAGCCTCTCTAATACCGCGCACCTTTCGCCGGTATCATACACCCACCATATACCTTCCTCAAAACAGCCACCATACCTATGGCATTTCCATAGCCATTCCGAGATATATTGCCATGCGACTTCCACCGTTCCGTTTATCATGACACGCTCCATCATTATCATATTGCTTTGCATGATCATGTAGTTGACATCATATTTGTGGCAATGCCACCGTTCATAATTCTTTCATACATGTCACTCTTGATTCATTGCACATCCCGGTACACCGCCGGCGGCATTCATATATAGAGTCATATTTTGTTCTAAGTATCGAGTTGTAATTCATGAGTTGTAAGTAAATAAAAGTGTGATGATCATCATTATTAGAGCATTGTCCGAATTGAGGAAAGGATGATGGAGACTATGATTCCCCCACAAGTCGGGATGAGACTCCGGACGAAAAGAAAAGAAAAGAAAAGAAAAGAAATAGGCCATAAAAAAGAGAAGGCCCAAACAAAAAATAGAGATAAAAAGAGAGAAGGGACAATGTTACTATCCTTTTACTACACTTGTGGTTCAAAGTAGCACCATAATCTTCATGATAGAGAGTCTCCTATGCTGTCACTTTCATATACTAGTGGGAATTTTACATTATAGAACTTGGCTTGTATATTCCAATGATGGGCTTCCTCAAATTGCCCTAGGTCTTCGTGAGCAAGCGAGTTGGATGCACACCAACTTAGTTTCTTTTGTTGAGGTTTCATACACTCATAGCTCTAGTGCATTCGTTGCATGGCAATCCCTACTCACTCACATTGATATCTATTGATGGGCATCTCCATAGCCCGTTGATACGCCTAGTTGATGTGAGACTATCTTCTCCTTTTTGTCTTCTCCACAACCACCATTCTATTCCACCTATAGTGCTATGTCCATGGCTCACACTCATGTATTGCGTGAAGATTGAAAAAGTTTGAGAACGTCAAAAGTATGAAACAATTGCTTGGATTGTCATCGGGGTTGTGCATGATTTAAATATTTTGTGTGATGAAGATAGAGCATAGCCAGACTATATGATTTTGTAGGGATAACTTTCTTTGGCCATGTTATTTTGAGAAGACATGATTGCTTTGTTAGTATGCTTGAAGTATTATTATTTTCATGTCAATATTAAACTTTTGTCTTGAATCTTCTGGATCTGTACATTCATGCCACAATAAAGAGAATTACTTAGAAAATTATGCTAAGTAGCATTCCACATCAGAAATTCTGTTTTTATCATTTACCTACTCGAGGACGAGCAGGAATTAAGCTTGGGGATGCTGATACGTCTACAACGTATCTATAATTTTTGATTGTTCCATGCTATTATATTATCTGTTTTGGATGTTTATGGGCTTTATTAAACACTTTTATATTATTTTTGCGACTAACCTATTAACCCAGAGCCAGGTGCCAGTTTCTGTTTTTTCCTTGTTTCAGTGTTTCGAAGAAAAGGAATATCAAATGGAGTCCAAACGGAATGAAACCTTTGGGAGAGCTATTTTTGGAACGGAAGCAATCCAGAAGACTTGGAGTGTACGTAAGGGAAGCGACGAGGAAGGCTCGAGGCAGGGGGCGCGCCCTCCACCCTCGTGGGCCCCTCGTGCCCCCCCTGACGTACTTCTTCCTCCTATATATGTCCATATACCCTAAAAACATCGGGGAACGGAATAGATCGGGAGTTCCGCCGCTGCAAGCCTCTGTAGCCACCAAAAACCAATCGGGACCCTCTTCCGGCACCCTGCCAGAGGGGGGATCCCTCACCGGTGGCCATCTTCATCATCTCGGCGCTCTCCGTGACGAGGAGGGAGTAGTTCACCCTCGGGGCTGAGCGTATGTACTAGTAGCTATGTGTTTGATCTCTCTCTCTCTCTCGTGTTCTTGAGGTGGTACGATCTTGATGTATCGCGAGCTTTGCTATTATAGTTGGATCTTATGATGTTTCTCCCCCTCTACTCTCTTGTAATGGATTGAGTTTTCCTTTTGAAGTTATCTTATCGGATTGAGTCTTTAAGGATTTGAGAACACTTGATGTATGTCTTGCCGTGCATATCTATGGTGACAATGGTATATCACGTGATCCACTTGATGTATGTTTTGGTGATCAACTTGCGGGTTCCGCCCATGAACCTATGCATAGGGGTTGGCACACGTTTCCGTCTTCACTACTAGGAAAAGGGCTATAGCTGATATGGACATTAATGGCAGTGGTGCACTAGATACAGGTGCGCCATTAGTGTCCTCATTACTAATGGCGCACCAGATACACGGTGCGCCATTACTAGCAAATTTTATTTTTTTATTTTTCCAAAACTACTAATGGCGCACCAGGGCACAGTGCGCCATTAATAGGTTTAATTAGTAATGGCGCACCACACACACGGTGCGCCATTACTAACAATTTTTTTCCAAAACTAGTAATGTCGCACGAGGGTACAGTGTGCCATTACTAGTTCAAACTAGTAATGGCGCACCACAACCAAGGTGCGCCAGTACTAACAATTATATTATTTTTCTGTTTTGCAAAACTAGTAATGATATTTCTTCTGTTCTAGTCCTCATGAATATTTATTTATGTGTTTATTCTGGTATTGAATTTCTAACTCACAAAAAGTATTGAATTTGTTAATATTTTTTGAACTAATGAATATTTTTAAATTTCATGGGCACTTTTTGAATTCATGAATATTTTTTCAAATTTGATGATATTTTTTTATATTCATAAATGTTTTACCAATTCACAAATGAATGCAATTAAAAATCCAAAAAAACAAATTTGATGATATTTGATGATATTTTCAAATAACAAATTTGATGATATTTTGAAAAATAAAAAAAGTTACTAATGGCGCAACCCTCGTTGGTGCGCCATTTCTATGGATGTACTTATGGCGCACCCCTGGGGGGCACCATTGCTATTCTTCCCCCTCTATCCCTTTTCCCCTCGCCCCCGTGCCAGATCCCCTCCATCCTGATCCCCCTCGCCGCCGACGACCCCTCGCACCCTCTCCCGCTCCACCGCCGCCGCCGACCCCCCGCATCCTCCCCCGCTCCAACCTAGGTTAGGCTAGGTCGCGTCGTGCCCCAACCCCATTCGCCACAACCACCCCACCCCACCCACCGGCAACTGCACCTCGTTCCGTCGCCGTGATGAGGAAGCCGGAGCCCGGAGGTGGAGACTTCGGCGGGGCTACTCGCAGTCCATCGACGGCTGACAACGAACGCCGACGTGACGCGACGAGGCCGGCCCGCGACCACGACCACGACTGGCATCCTCCTCCTTCTACGGTCTGCATCTCCGATGCGACGCCAACCACTGCCTCGTCAACGAATCTAAATGCTCCCTCCCTCCTCTACTCCTCTCCTCTATATAGTGTAATAATTTTTATCAATAAAAAATAAAAAAGTTACTAATGCTGCTCTAGGAGAGGGTGCGCCATTGTTATCAAAAAAAACTTATGGCGCACCCCACGGTGGTGCGCCATTGCTATGGATGTACTTATGGCGCACCCCTGGGAGGTGCGCCATTGCTATCCCTTTCCCCCTCGCCCCCGCGCCAGATTCAATCCCTAGCCCCCTCACCCCCGCGCGCCAGATCCCTTTCCCCCCTCGCCGCCGATGACCCCTTT